>NW_018164834.1:13145-47750 GCF_001263595.1 Phalaenopsis equestris | reverse complement strand
GATTTGAGCTTGAATATTACACTCAAATCCTCCTGGCAATTGGGAATCACATATGGATCCACATATGGATCATCGGACTAGGATAAGTCTAGGGTCTAGATGGCGACGGCGATGATGGCATTGCTTATGTGTGCTTAAACGAGGAATACAAAGTGAGATTATTAGAATAGTATCTCCTACCTCAAGGATCTTCAATAAGGAAGAGGGAAGGATCCATGATACTATTCGCCAACTCTTGGTGGGATCGTTACCCCCGACACTCTTAGGTTGTCAGTAGTTTTAGCACGATTAGAGTGACTAGCCTGTGGACTATACAATTTTACAAAATATTTACAAAAATAAAAATAAAAATTTCTTTTGCATGATAAAAAGAACTCTGCATAAAAAAGACTTAAACAATAGCTTTTGCATGAAAATCAAATAATTTTTCTATGAAAATTTATAAAAGTCCATGGTTAGTCATTTGGATCGAGGTTAAGGACTGTCTTCTGTAGATTATCGAGATGACAACTCTTACCCAAAGTCGAGAAGCACACAGTCTAGCTCCGAGCACCCCACTTTTACCAATGTCTTACACTCAGTCCTGGTCTTTTATATGTGGTTACGGGTTTCTTTACTTATGACTTCCATGACTCATTTTCTTACTTTCATGTTGGGTTTTCTTGTCTTATTTATTTCTCTTACAAGTTTATTTAAATCTGTTGTAAGTCATACTACGCTTGCAATATTAACCACGCAACAGTAGCAGATGCTCAGGTACGCTTTTACGGTTGATCTATAACATTTTACTTTACTGCATTTTACTTTTCAAAGTACCCATCTGCTTGCAAAACCAAATATTGACACCAAAACTGAGAAGCACAAATCACTAATCCCAAACACTTAAACCTTGAAGTCGTCGCGACGACAGGAGCTTGGAGCCAACTTTGTGGGCATCGAGCGACAAGAGGATCTTCTTCAGCATTATCTCTTCTTAGCATAATAACAACTCATAAAACTTTGAGATAGTTTGCCAAGCGCGACGTAAATCCTCACATCTTCTTTAGGCTCCTGTACAACCATGTTGTACAGCGTAAGTCCTAACTTGCCTTAGGTCCTGAGGTTGTCGTACGGTACAACGTAAACCCCCATATCTCCGTGGGCTATTTGCATAATCAGGCATTATGCAAGTTTAAGTCCCAAATAATAAAACTGGCAGGATCAAACACTTAAT
The DNA here is from genome assembly GCF_001263595.1 of Phalaenopsis equestris. NCBI lineage: Eukaryota > Viridiplantae > Streptophyta > Magnoliopsida > Asparagales > Orchidaceae > Phalaenopsis > Phalaenopsis equestris. The sequence goes on along the minus strand of NW_018164834.1, from coordinate 46,537 downwards.
TAACATCATCTCTAAATCTCTAAAATCTTCTCCAAAACGCAGCCACATAGTAGAATAGTTTGGGAAGTCACTGAGGGTTCTCCCAAAGTCTGTGGCATCTCCCCCCTTACTCTTTACTTCCATTGAACTCCTGAAAGAACTGTTCCTACTTGAGCCACTCTCACTTGTTTTTTTCACAACCTAAACTTTAGAATCTTGAAGACTAATATCTCTGATCATTATCGAGAGTTTTCTCAAGTGACTCCAGTCATTTGAGATGTAATTAACTATAGGGGCTTGCCTTTATATGGAACTTGGAACCCAGGTAAAATAAATCCTATTTAATCTTTGTATTAGATAGGAGAACTTGTCGGTCATACATAAAAAGGTTCGCAGACCAAACGGAAGTCACAAATCTCTTAGTTTGCAGAATTGGGTCTATCGCCGAGGTCAACAGTTATCTTTCGGGAGAGTGTAGTATTCGCGGTATCGGGCACGATTATGCAAACTATTAGACGAATGAGATCCATTTGGTCTCATTTCTCGAAAATTAAAACATACCACTTTCAAAACCTAAACTATATATCTATTTTATTAAATTAAATTTCAAAAAATTATTTTCATATCCATATTTTCAAATCTATCAAAACTTTGACCGACAGTAATGCAACAAGGTGCTTGAAGAAATAAAAATTTGGCATTTAAGTACTGTGATTTCTAGCAACTTTCCACACGCACATGATTTTCTTCAACTATATAATCTACCAAAAATTTCAAGCAACATCATGTATATAATTTTTAAGTGGTTGAGAGTCTGTTTGGGACAGTTTGTGCGTTTCAGGATAAGCAGCTTATCTTGAAACGCGGCCCGCAGGTCGACCGCGGGGGTTGATCTGCGGCTTGCGTTTAGTGTAAAAAATTTAAACGCGGCAAACAACGTTTTAAAAAACGAGCAAATCAAACCGTTCTGCGGCGTTTTTGATAAGGCCGACGCACCACACACACACACACACACACACACACACACACACACACACACACACACACACACACACACACACACACACACACACACACACACACACACACACACACACACACACACACACACACACACACACACAATAAATCATTTAGATTAACTAACAACATTACATGCAAAAATTTCCCAATTTCTGGATAAAAATTTTCGCCACAAATACTGAAATTTTGGTGTTAAATTCTGCGGATTTGTCCCCATTGAATCTGTGAGAGTCCTCAATTTTTATTTCCATCGTGGGTTATCCACAATAAATCATTTTCCGATGGTTTTTTCACAGTCAAATAGTGTTTCTCAAGAGTTTTTAGCAGTGAAAATTTATGTTGGAAATGTAATATTTTACAAACTCTTTCGTAGAAAAATGATTTTTCCCCTGCAATGTTTGACTTATCACCCACATTTTTGCATCCTAGCAAAATCATAATTCCATGTATCCTCAAAGAAACCTTTTTGAAATGTTATATTGACAAGGTGTAACAATAAAAGGCCATACCTTCAACTATGCTTATCCTAATAAAAACAATATGCACTTTGCTTCTCAGTGACAACCGTAGAGTTCAAGCAATGATAGTGATTGTCAAATTAAATATAAGAATATTTTAAAAATCAAGACATAAAGGATTGAGAATTCAAGATCCCAACAATTCACTTGTTTTCAAATATATGAAGAGCTGAGTATTACATAATTCAAAAATATGTTCAAATTAAATTTATCAACCCAAAAAACTTGCATCCTAAAAAATATGTAATATTGCAGGTTATTGAAGATTTTCTTTACGATTAAAAAAAGACAAAGTGGAGAGAGTACTAACTAAAATTGTGCTTTTGTTCCCTTCTGAGTAAGATGCACGTTTTTGTAAGCTTAGACTACTAGCTTCACAACTCCTTTTTTTTTTTTTTTTAAGTAATTGATTAATTGGCTTTGTGCATTGATGGGTGTTAGTAATTGGATATTACAAGCATAAAATAAAAGAGGGTCAGAGCCTTCTTTCTTCTCATCAACAGGTCTTCCAACAATGTTGACGGTAACAGTAGTCCTTCGACAGAATATACAAAGTCATAAGTATGTTGACAACATTAGAAAACCCAAACAAACGTTTTAGTTGTCACTCAATAGCAACCCTAAGAACATAATGGAGATAAACAAATATGATCAAGGATGGCAAAAAAAAATAAAGCTCCCTTTGGACCCAAATTTGAGATCTACTTGTCTACTAAAGTAGGCAGAACGTTGACAAATCAAAAATCAGCATAAAGTTTTCGATAAGAGCTTCCTTGGACAATTTCTCCATTAACTCTTTGTTTTCTTTATTATGCATAATAGCACCAATTTTAAAGATAATGAACATGCCATTGAAATGTAGTTTGTGATCATGGGATGTCAAGGGAATTTTGGGTAAAGGAGGCAAGACAAGGGAGCAGACAGCAGACAAAGGAACACACTGGAAACATGTATGTGGAGTGTGGTATAAGCAAAGTAATTTTAGCCCGAGCAGGCAACGTTGCATCACAAGTGGATAAAATGACATAGCACGAGCAAGCAACGTGAAGTGGTGTCGCATCTCTGGGTTTAGTTCTCAAGTTGCTAAGTATTCTCCATTTCTTATTTGTGATTGTGAGTAATTGTAGATATCTACAAAGTAAGGCCTTCCAAATAAAACAAAATACAATGAAGACAAAACATAATGTTTAAAGCAAGTTACTTGGTGACTTTGGAAAAAATAGATAAAAAAGAACAATTAAATTTTACTTTAAAAATGGTCTAATTGTTGGGAATACTTGGATGCATGGTTGTAAGATCATGACACCAACTTCTAAACAGTTTCCTTAGTGGAGATCTGTGAGCATGCATAAAAAGGATTAAGCCTAATAACGAAAAAAAATGGGGTACATCCTTTTAGGAGAAACCTCTATGCATGTATAGATAGATGCAGACAGTCATGTATACGTCCACGCAAAGAAGAAAAAAGGTGCCAGATGGAGTGTTGTAGAAAAGCCTAAATTTTAAGTAATTCGATCTCATAAATGAAATTATGGTCATCTGCTTATGTGTGCAATCCCTAGGTCATTATCAGTATGTATTCCTAATGGAAATCAAGTTAAATAATTTGACAAGAGAAATATCTGAAGAATACAAAAATCTTAGGAAACTATCATATAATTTTAAAAACTAACCAGAAAGCCAAAATCCTCAACAAACCTGATTCATCTCCGATACGAGCTGATTTAGTATCTTTAAACCAATGGAGTAATGTTCAGATGTTGCCTAACAAATAAGTCCATAATAATAACAGTTAGCAACAAAAAATATTGAGAGCATCATGAGAGGTCAAAGGGAACCATTATAAACATTTGACCCAAAAAAAAAAAAACTGCTGCAGCACCCATATAGTTACTTCCGTGCAAACATCTTATATACTTCAGAGAACACAGTATCATCAAGATTATGAGAATAGTAAATAAATCAATATGTTCATAACTTCATGAAGCAAAAAAAATAGGAGCAAGCTTTCCTGGTTGCAACGGAATTCATCATAAATTTTCCTACCAAAATTGTATCAAAACTATTGAAATCATGTGCCATCTAATTTAAGACCACACAATTTAAGGGAACCTAAATAAATAAAGTTATAGACAAAATTCATTCAAATTTTTCTAAGAATTTTGAAACAAGCGAAAAGGTTCTTCATATTTTGGGGATGGGTGTTGATCTGATTGTTTATGAGAAATAGATTAATGAATGTATGAATAAGAATACCGTGGAATCTATGCAAAATAAATAAATCCATAAAATTTGTTGAGATGATGGGCTTGTCTTTCAGGTTATTTTCTGAGCTAATTTAGAAGTCCGAATAAGAAGAGGCAGTTATTTGAAACTACAGGTTTAAACAGCAACAAAAGAATTTTGCAGAAAGTGCGACATAATAAATTGACCAAGAACGATCATTAGACACTAACATAACTAAGAAAATGACACGTCATACTGGCAAATAGTGATAAAAAAAATCACTAATGTTTAACCTCAAAAATAATTTTTGCATTTGAGTGCCACCTAATAGCAATTCTAAAATTTGCTAGTGAAGTTGTGTTCAATTTCATATGGATCTTAAGAATTTTCTCATCTATCTACATGGCACTAATGGTTTTAACTCTATCCCTATCTATAAAGATCAAGCAGCTTCCATTTCACATAACAAAATTACGAGTTTAATTTCAAAATAAACTAACTAAAAAATAAAGGTACAAATACAGCCCACGCTGCACTTGTCGCCAGGGTAATATTTAAAAACAATTCCAATATAGTAGGCAAAGAGAAATTACTGCATCTGCATGTAGTCACTTCATAGAAGAAAGAGATTAAAAAATCTACATGTAATCATTTATCACTGAACAAGCAAAAAAAAAATACAAAAAATACACAAGCTAAAAAACGTGAGACCAAACAAGCCCAAAAAAAAGCAACCTAATAACTCCTTAGCGTTTTAGTTATTCTATTAAATGCGCAACAGAAACATCAGTACGGTGAGAAGTTAAAAGAAAAGGCGAAGTTAAAAGAAAAGGCCATAAAAGGGTAAGAAAATGAGAGATTCTCTGCAAATTATCATTTCTTTCATGGCTGGATCTAAATTGGATAAAATATTCACGGCCTCATTCATAACAGAAAAAAGTTTCACTAGTGAAAATTTAGAAAATATATTTTACTTAATCATTCCATTTTGACATGTAGAAGAAATCAATGGCACCAAAAAGCACATATTTCACAAGTTTTATATTTCATTTGTTATCTCCTTGCTCAAACATCAGCTAATTTTCCAAATTACAATCAAAGCAATGGCACGAGCACAATCTCTTATGAAAAAAAAAAAATAAGTGTCTAAACAATCCCCAACTATTTATATGGAGCCATTTTAGTCCCAGAGTTTATATAAATGCCAAACTAATCCCCAACTATCTTAAAATTGAGCTCTAATAGTCTCATATGGGGTAGTCTTTAGCCCTAATTTAAAGAGTCTGTAGACTATTTTGGCGCTTCTACAAACTTTGGGACTAAAACAGTCTCAAGTAAATAGTCGAGGAACATTTTGGCGTTTTACTAAATAAAGTATTATAATCAAGGCTTTTGAACTGTTAAAGAATTTAAATTATTTTCATGTTGCTTTCCTCGTCTACACAAAGTTGCATTCTCATCAAGATGTGGTATGAAACATATATTTTCAATTATTTCATATCAAATTCTGTATTTCAATCTTAGATATAAGGCAAAAACTTAGCCATGAGTTATCATAACCTAAATCTCACAGCCTTCTAAGAATAAATTTTAGCCTGCAAAAAGAATGCATAAGGAATCATATATGTCATTAGTGTGAAATGGCATGAGTCATGGTGCACGGCACGGTGCACCCTCAACCCCATTTGCATGGTGTGGTGCACCCTCAACCCCATTTGCATGGTGTGGCGAGGTGCATCATAATGGTGCGCACTATTTGTGTTATGCATGTGTAATTACACGTGGCACATTACCGCCGTAGAGTGTATGATTCAATTTTTAAATTTAATATGAGAAAATAAAGAAAAAACTACATACATATAGCTCAATTATTATATATTTGCATATCTAACATCTAAAATAATATATTTATCTATACAGCACATTAAAAAATATTAATACAATTTTTTTAAAGTGAAATACATCTTTTTTTATGAATTTACAAAATGTTATTAGTGTAGATATTAAACTTTAGGTGTTGAATATATAAGAATTGTGTGGTATGTACCTAAATTTCAATATATATATATATATATATATCTCATCCTTAACCAAAGTAAAATTAATCAGTGATAGTTCGATTAAAGATTAACTTCCTATATAGTTTAATAGTTGATGTAGATATATACAAATGTACATATATGGGGCAAAAACTTGCACGATTTGTGTAGTTCACAGCTCTGTTTTGCTTAACGAGGATGATAATGAAGATTATTACCACGGAACGTTAGTTCTGTGCTTCGTAAAATCACAGAATCCCGAATTTCCACTGGATCGCAGAAGAACAAGATTGCTGCAGGGGAATAAGCGCAGAATTGCATATTTTTCCTTCCTCTTTTCTTTTTTTCTCTCTTTTCTGATTTCATTCTTAGTTCCTTATATCTAAAGAGAGTATCTTCAATTAGGAGATTATTTATTCGTTGTTTTATGTTTTTTGAGTGACTTTTTTAGTTTTGTTATGTTATTTAAAGATGTTTTATTCTGATTTTCCCTATCATAGAGTTGTATCTTTGATATCTTCCAGGTGGTGTATCTGTAACCGGATATGATCAAATTGGTGATCTCTCCCGTACGTTCGAAGGTCGCCTTAGCTATCGAACTTACTGTCTACTGCCATTTGGCAGCAGAAAACTTCTGTTATAGCAGAAACCTGCTGCGTACTGCCATCATTCCACTGACCCACCCCGTTCACGTCAAATTTCCACCACCATCCATTCCCATTACCCATCCTATAACTTCTCTAACGTCTTTTCATATTCATAGACACATTCTAATAACCTTAGAGCGGTATCATGTGGTACCAGAGCCCTCCAAAAACAATTTTTTTTAAATGTCTTTTTTACCCCCAAATCCAAAATTAAAAAAAATGCCCACCATAGTCAAACGATTAATACCACAATTTTTAACTCTAATCCTAAATTTTCAAAATCCAACATTTCTACCTTCACCAAAAGTCCACCAGCACCTACCACCAAAACACTAAACCTCGAACAGCCTTCATTTGCAATCTTACATATGCCAAATATCAGATCGAGAGAAAAGAACAAAGTGCTGCCAAAGAGAGACCCTAGTTGAGGTGTCTGGTAACTTACTATGGACGATATTCAATGAGAAATCCACAAATTTTAACAGAGACTAGTCGCCTTTGAGATAAGTCAATCCGGTGAGATCACTCATAGCGACAACGATGACTCGCCAAATCGAAGAGAGGAAATAAATCCCTTCTATCAAAAAATTTTCAATGATGAAGAACCAATTCCACAACTATTTGGCATGGAATATCAGAGGAGAACCCAAGATCTTGCACTAAAGGTGGATTTACTGATTTTGACGGTCGCATAAATTTGGACAAAGTTCATTGAATGGCCCCAAATAGAAGAACATGTTTTAAATACAAGGAAGTTAAGCCTGACAGAAAGTCATGCTAGTAGTTATCAAGTTAAAAAATAATACAACTCTGTAAAGAGAAAATTTTAAGAAATTTTGAAATGCCAAAGCCAGCAAGTGAAAAAAAATAAAAACAAACCTAATTCAAGATGAAAAGAGAGATGTAACGCAAGTAGCTAATAGCACTTTACAGACATGACGTATACTTGAAAGTTGAAACTTCAACGTTGACAACAACAAGATCTATCAATAAAGTACACCGCAAAGTTTGAGCAATTTACGTTGAAGTGTGAGCAAGTGAAGCCCGAAAATAGCACCATAGCTCGATATCTATGAGGATTGATGTGAAACGCCTTATGTAGAATGAAATTGAACTCTTAAACTTCAAGACGTTTTTTGGTATAATGATGGAATTTCATTAGAAACTCTAAAGTGTGCTTGTCCTGGAGCGCTCCTAATATGGGTGACCTGGAAATTACGCAAACGGGGCAAAACTATAAGGTCACTAGGCAAAAGCAGACAATAATGGGTGAGTTCGGGGTGTCACAATTGAGATCGTAATTTGGCAATGTGGTACAGTTGCAACTCTATAGGACATTATAGAATGTACAGTCCCTACTCATGAATGTGGAGAGACAACAATATAATATCAAGTTCAAATAACATTTAAAATAGGATCCAATCATCAGATCCAACAGCCAAAATATACAAAGTGGAGCACCTAAACCGACCCCATTAGAAGATAAACTAATCAAGAGTGTAGAAAATGTGGAGCCCATCACCACTCTCAAATACGTCCAACTAAGAAGTGTTTCAAATGTCACGATTTTGAGCACATTGCATCAGATTGTCAAAACAGGATAATGGCATCTTCATTGAGCAGAGAGTTGTCGGAAATATTAATATTGACACGGGAGAGAATAAAAACATTAGAGAGGAGTATCAGCTTCCAGCCAAATAAAGAAAAATGCTAGTAATTCAAGTTGAGCATGTGAGAGACTCCAACGGAACTAAAATTAATTGTCCGAAAAAATAGTAAGTTCGAGAAGCTAATACCATGAATAAGGCAGCCCCTGTTAAGAGAGTTGTCTGATATCCTGATTGGCAGTTTACCTCCTGAGTGCTTACTGTTGAGATGCTAGCATGCCGTATATTTTATTGCAAGTATGATTCCTCCAAAAAAACTTATTTATTAGACATGCTCAATCAAATAGTGGGAAAAGCAAGTTACACACTTGATGTTTAGAGACTTGATTTGTGAGAGTACTTACTCAAATGCAGTTGTAGCTCTGATTGTACAAAAGAAGAATGATGATTTATCCTTACCAAACTAGATGATAGAATGATGTGTATTTCATATTTTTCGAGGATGGACGTGAGCATAAACTTTTTAGTAGAGTTACCTCATACACGGAAAGATAATGATTGTCATGATTGTGGTCGACTATTTATCCCAAATAGCATATTTTGTTCATTCCCCAAAGACAATGACACATAAGAAATTGCAAACTTACACTTCAAGGAGGTAGATCTTCTTCATGATATACCTCGGAACATTACTTTGGGCAGAAATGTGAAACTACTTCGCCAGTTTTGGGAGGGTTTTATTAGGTAAATTAGATACAAACCTTAAGTTCAATTCAACAACACACCCAAGGACAGATGACTAAACAGAAGTAGTCAACCTCAGTTTTGAAAATTTCTTTGGGTGCTTTGTGGGAAAGAATATTGGACAATAGAATTTAGGTCCTTCTAGAGAATAAGAAACTTTTCCTAGAACAGCTGTATTATGTGGAGCATTGGTTCGGTGGTCTGCAAGATCGAGGAAATTTGCAATAATGGCAAGGGAAGAAGAGCAAAATCTGCAATGTTTTTCCTTTCTCCATACTTCCTTGCCTCTAATTATAGTACTTTCCATTTGGAGAATATTTATATATTTGTTTTCTATTTATTAGAGACTTTTTTTGCTTGTTATGTTATTTGGAGATATTTTCTCCTAGTTTTTTTCCTATCTGATTCGGATTCTTTTAAGTGATGACTGAAATAGGAACAAAGTGATGATCTCTCTCAGAAGTTTGAAGGTCTCCTTCGCCATCGAACTTGTTGTCTGCTACCATTTTGCAGTAGAAAACAGTTGTTTGCAGCAAAAATTTGTTCTGTCCCGCATTTATGCAAAATGGTATCAAAAGCAAAAAACACCGGCATACAACTTTATGGCATTTTTAAAAAGAATTATAATTAGCAGATTCTGAATGCGCTTCAAGATGATAGATAAAACTACAGCTGAGATTCTCTGGACGCCATGAATAGAAACTGTTTTTGAGAGTTCAATAAACACTAGTATTCTGTAAAGCCAAACACAAGTCCCATCATCATGATTATATTGTGTCACAGGCTTCTATATAACCTGCACTGTAACAAGCATGAAATTCAGCAAGTAATAAGTAAAAGAATACGGTGAGTGATCATTGTAGACACGATGAGGGAAACTTGCTAATGAAGGTGTTATAAAGTTTTTATTCGTAAAATTAATTATTAGCAATAACAAAATTAACAGGCCATCAGAAGCAAAAACATGGCTCGTATATACACCTACACATTCAGCATAATTGCAGAAAAAATACTAAGAAAGTAATCGACCACTAAAATAGAGACCTTTAATAATAAATGATACATATCAATGCATTAGAACGAGCAAGTAAGCATCCATTTTAGCATATAAAAAAATCACCTGACTCAAGAAGCCTGTAGCATCTTTCACAACCTCTCGAAATCTGTCATCATCAAACCAACCAAATTTTGTAATTCGACATAAAAGTTGAATCATAGATCCAGTTACAAAATTCTGCAATTCAGGTCCTCTTGTGGCAAGATAGCTTATCACGTAATTTCCTTCACGCAAATCACAGATAGGTTAATTCAAATTATAGAAGTTTTGCCATAGTAATGTAACAGCAAACTGGACTTGTTTTTCCAGGCAAACTGGTTGAAGGTCAATAAAACTCTACATCAAGGAATAACCATAAAGGATCTAAGGCATTTCAATCAAACCAAAATAACAATGAAAACAGGTAATGAAATAGATATTGCAATATGAAGCCAAAAAAAAAAAATCAGCACATCAAAAATAATCAAGACCTAGATAAAGGAATGCAACTGAAGAGATTCACTAAATTATACAGCACAAATATTTTAACAAGATAATAATAAGAAAATCCCCGTTGTTGTTAAATGAGAAAAGCAACTGTGCATATACATAGACACATTTATGACCAGAACAAGAATATTACGGATATCAAGTCGCAGCTGCAAAGAAAGGCTGTGGTCTGTAACTTGCTTCAAAAGGCTTGAACTAGCCAACATCAAAGCATAAGGAGTCAATGCATTGTCCAGTATGTATTGACACTGTGAAATGTATTCAGCATTCATAGAAAAACATTTCAAAGTGGTTTCTGCATGTGCTCGTTCAGCTGAATCCTGAGAATTATAAAGCCTTTCACACAAGGCTTCGAGTTGAGCTAAGCCCTCCATTTCAAAGTAAAAGTTGCCAAATTTTCAGTTGAGGAATACTCGGGGATTAATCACGTCAGCTGATTCTTGGCTCCAAAGTTATGGAATTTAAATCTACAAATTGCCCATATATTGCTGCCACAAAGTCAGTCACAAGGTGCAAAGTGCAAACATAACATTATCTTGTTTCACATGAAAAAATAGTAACATTAGAACAAGTTAAGAGGTGAAATACATGTTTTTACCAATGGTGGTTGCAATGTATACATATATACAGCATGATAGATCTTAACAAAAGTTTCCCAAGATACACAATGACAAAGGAAGCCAAAACCTAAACAGAAATAAAAGGCAAAAGCCACATGAAGCAGCTCATCCAGAAATGTCCGACAACAGCCAGTTGACAAGAAGTATAATCCTGCAAACAGAAAACATAAATTGAGAAATAGGAAATTGACAAATATTGAAGAAAAGGGGAAAAATCCATTGCTTCAAGGCAAGACTGAATGTTTCAAGGATAGAACTAAGGAGCTCGTCAAAGAGATCAAAAACTAAGCCCAAAGCATGATAGTCAAAATACAATCAACATATTGTTAAAATAGTTTGATATAGGTTGCAATCAAGCACAAAATAAAATTCAATAAATGGAATTAAGAAAACTGGATGGCAAAAAGGTAAGAATTATATATATATATATCAAACAGGACGATCTTGAGAAACAAAAAATTTTTATAAAAAGGAGGACAGCAAAACTAATTGGAGAAAAGTACGCAATTTATAAATAGAAGACTAGTAAACAGCAGCATTAGTAAAGAATATCCGAACCAAAAATAAGTGAAATCCACACTATTCCATCAAAAGATGATCCGTAATGTTAATTATATGAAAAAAAAAATAAGAGATGGCATAAATTATCTTCACTGATATAGCCTCAATACATGGGAATAATGGGGATTTGAATCATGCCACTACTTGAGGCCTCTCAAAATTATACTTTTATTAAATAACAACAAAATTACCAAGTTTAATATGCAGTAAGGAATAGTATCTGGCATAAAAATGATTGAATGAAAAAATCGTGGGTGCTTTGATATAGTTTCATGCTATTAGCTTTAAATATATTAAAGGAAAAAAAAATGGCTAAGAAATATAAATCCAAATCATCGCCATTAATAGCCTAAACCCCAAGTATTTGGGACTGCTTTCATTAATCCTTATTTTCCGAATGTTTCTGTTTGGTGATGTCAAAAGAGAAAAGCCTATTCTTCAAAAATCATTTTGAACAGCTTCTATCCATGTAACCTTTTAACCCTTCTTAGTCCAATGAACTATTTTTGTACCTCATATGCTAGCATACAAATGACCATTCAATGTACAAAATGTTCAAACCACATAAATCTATTTTCATTTACCTTAAATTCTGTAAATGTGATTACATTAATTCACTTATACAATCATTACTAAATTAATCCTTCGTAGTTTTTTTAAGCATCCATTTAGCATTCTTATTTATGCCAACGCTCAACACTGAAATCGTGACAATACTTAAGGCCTTCTAAATAAGAACTTTCAGTATATAACAGATCCATTATCCAAGTATCAAATACGGTAAAAAATGATGTGGATTAAAAATAATAGAATAACAAAATAGTGGATGCTTCTTCATAGTTCCATGTTTTAGCTTTAAACAAGAAAAAAAGTGGGGAATGAAGGCAGAGAAGTTTCGAATCATCATCCATAGCAGCAGACTTAACCCAATTATTTGAGGTCATCTTCATGAATCATCATTTTCTATTAGTTCCCACTAAATGTTACATGAGTAGCTAACAAATTCCTTGCAAAACAGTTTGAACAACTCATATCCATATAACTAATTTGATGTACTCTTATGTTAGCACATTCTCTAATATTCACTGTAAATGTCCAAACCACCTAAATCATAATTTAATTATCTTGCATTCAATACTAATTTACAAATATAAGTATTCCTTGATTTATCAACTCTAGTTTTTACATATCCATCTTTATATTCTCACTTATGACACAATCAACTTAAATATCAAAGACATTTTTATTGCGCAACATTAACAAAGTACATAACTTTAATAAAGGCAATTTACCTTTGACATGTTTTTGGATGATATGTAACAAATCAATTTTCATTGCACTCAATCATAAACTTTCTTTAAATCATAAAAAATCATATGAAGATCAATGATTTGCTCTCTATGTGTCCCCATTAATTGCCTTAAAAAAATGCTTCCATAATTCTTTTCAGAAAAGAAACCAAATTGTTTCTCCACAATTCAATGTTTTTTAGAAGCCTACGCTCCATACCCTCTATCATAGCTTCATATAGGATTCATACATCTGATTCCATTATACATGCCACAATCTTGAACATTATTTTAATCAAAAATATTGGTACCAAAATGTTTATGCTATAGTTATTTGGAATCATCTTAGCTCTCAAAATTCTATTGAAAAGATTTGTAACTAAATCATGGTGAAATCCCCAACAACTCTCCAAATATCAATATTAAAATTCAGCCTTAATACATCTTCTTGAGAGCTAACTCCATTTCATTTTTCTAGATCAATCTATAATGCATTTTATTATATTATTCATCATGCACTCTCAAAATAATTTTCCTTAGTTCTCTCATTTAATAATTTTTTAAATTAATATTTCATCTTTCTTTGATAACTTCATCTTTAACCAAAATAATGTTATCTTCACTTCAGACGCATCAAACTTAAAAAACATCTCGAGATCTCTTATCTCTTACCTTAATACATATATCAAATCATAAAAAGCATTTTCTATACTCATTACACTCCGTGTGATTTCAAACCTTCTTATGGTCATTATAAGCCTCAATGCTATTCAATGCTTGCCACATTTTAAACGCATATTTCTTTTGCTTATTAAGATCTCTTATCACTACAAAAATCGCCTTGTAATCTTTGCAAAAATTATTATTTTATTCTAAGAAGAAACATATTTGACGCTAACTTTAGCTAATTCATCTTTTTTGATGGGAGGAAAACATTTTCATGATAAAAAATAAATAAATAATAATTACATTTTTGGATTAAAAAATAAAAATTAACTTACAAATCTATACATACATAGATATATATATAGATATACAAATTTTTGTAGATATATATATATATATATATATATATATATATTATGTAGATATACACATATATGTAGATATACATACATAGATATACATATGTAGATATATAAATAATATATATAGATATATCTATGTACACATATATGTAGATATATACATATATGTAGATATACATAGATATACATATGTAGTCATATATAGGTAGATATACATACATAGATATATATAGGTAGATATATATAGGTAGATATATATATATATATATATATATATATATACATAGATAGATAGATAGATAGATAGTAAGATATGGAAAGCAACCATATGCTACCAAACTCAATTTCTTTAGTATTACTCATAGAAAAAAACTAGTTTGCAGAATCAACAGAAACCAGAGCATAGGCAACCAATTACAGCGGCCAAGAAAGAATAATTTTTTTTTAACTCAACCAAAATTACAATAGAACAAATGCAATGTCATATTGATGCGTTCCAGCCCGAAACCCCTCTTCATGAAATGAGAGTTCCATCAAACAAATCTGTAATAATTATACACGTCTGTGAATCAAATATGAAGGTTGAAAGGGAGGCTTAAAACAATTAAATCTACCATACAAGCACTGTTATTGCTAGAACAGGTACTAAACTCGGAAGCCTAACTCAAAATGTCTAAGGATGTTGGTTCATTCGGGGTGGAGCAAAAATTAAGTCGCCAATCCAACAATAAGATGGAAGCCCTTATTGCAATTTTCCTAGTTCACTACACGTTTAAATTCATGGAATGTGCAAACCAATGAGTCTATTTTCACATTGTTACATTTAACCTCTCAATTCACAAAATTAACATTTTTATTGATGTGTTTGAGCAATAACTTTTCACTACAAAAACTGCATAGTATTGCATTCAAAAATTACTACGACCATTAACTTAACATAAGAAAGATGCAGGGGTTAACATTAGCAAACGCTAATGTGAACTCCATAATGAACCATGAAACCACTTTTGTTTACTCTTTCGAATTTCATTTGTGCAAAGTAATGGATATTAAACTACACACATGATTGAGAAACTGACTCGAATTGCGAATAAACACAAGTGAATATCATCACCCCTATAAAAAAAGGTCGGATGAACGTCAAAAAAAGGTCGGATAATATCTAAAGCAATCGAGCTCAAAACTTTTGAAAACTGAGCCCAAGGGAGTAAGTTCAAGTTTAAAATCAATGATAGATTATTAAAGGAAACCGTGTCATTTTTATGTTCATTCTATTTCAAGAGCAAATTCCTCTGCAGCGGCTAGCATTAATTGATACTATTTTTCACATCAATAAATAAAATGAAACTAGACTAAATGTCAATTAATGAAGAAATCGATTCTAGTATCCCTATTATGGAAGTCTTGGTGGATATAAATGTTTGAGAAAGCGGAAAGTTCCAAATATTTGCAGCTGACGCCATTTTTCTACGCTCTCCGACAACTGATCGACCTCAGCCTTCTCCTAGATCATAAATCATTTATTCCTCGCTTCATTCATCCCCTTATATTACATCTCCTGAACACCGTTATACCCCTAAAGTTCACGCACCAACAACCGATGCTCTAAAAAGAAACCCATCAAGGTCAACCCAGACAAATCCCCAAAGCACTCCCAAGCTGGCATACATTCCAAAAAAACCCATTACACACCTCCGCTACCACTTCCCCAACAACCATAAATCCAATAAGCCCAGACAAACCATCCGCGCCAAACTCCTAACTAGCACAAAATCAAGAAAAAGCGAAGAAGCCGGTAGGGTTCCGAATCCACCACCTCATACTGCACAATATCCGAACCACGCAAACTCCGCCGCCCATTAACTTCCATCAAGCTTCATTTCTCCGCAGAACCGTCGCGACAACAGAAACCGCAAAAGTGCGACATCACAGAGAAGCGATCGCACGTAATTATCACGAATTCGAGGCTGCGCTCGAATTATTAGAGAGAAGAAATACCTTCGAATCGCAGTCTCTATCTCACCACCAACAATCTTCTCCACCGCCTAATCTTTGTTCTTCTCTCTCTCTCCTTCGCTCAATTCTTTCAATCTGACTCGATTTCCCCTTTCTTGCCTCACACGAACGAACCTCGTGACCGAATTGTCGTAAATTTATGTCGCTTAGATTACGTAAATAATATGAAGTTTGCGGGTAATTTTGTTCTTCCGGTGGCGACTTCCTCTTAGGGTTTCGGACACGCATCCGGAGAAATCGGGGCCGTCCATTTCGTCGACTTTTGATACGGGGCAGCGTTAAGCAATTGCTTTGCGCCAGTGAGCAAAAGAAAATGAACACGCATTGGAAGCACGATCGCACCCCCGAAATAAAAAATTAATTAATTGATTACTTAATTACCTAGCAAAATGAATATAAATAGTTTTTTTAATTTCAATTTATAATAATTAATTGTTCGACTGTGTTTTGATTCAATTGAAAAAAATTATATATTTCATTTATTTAAAAATATTACATATATATGTATATATATATATATATATAAAGTTCAAATAACAACAATTTTTGTGATTTTCTGGTTCTATGATTTTTATTGCACGAAAAATGTAGAGATTTGAATTGAATATCCTGTATTTATTTTTCTAATTAATTTAAACAAGTCAATTTCGAGTCAAATACAATAAAAATATGTGAATTGATCTGAACACAAACACATTGAATTAATTTCAAACAAACCAAACACGAACCAAATCTTATCTACTCAAGCTCGGCTCATTTGTGGCCCTACGTGTCACTCAATTTTTAGGTATTTACATGTCTGACATTTAATCTTTAATATTTATATTTAGAACACTCAATATTAAAATTTATATTTGAAAAAGCATATTCATATTTTTTATATAATATCAAATATATTAGCAATACATTCATAAATATAACAATTTAAATGTCAGATATGTAAATAAATATATAATATGGGGTATGTTTGTAAATATAAAATATATATTAATTTCTTGTGGAGAGGAGCGAAGAAGAGAAAACAAAATTAGAGGGCAGGGGTAGAACCAGGTTATGTTTAGGGTGGACAATTGCCCGATGAAAATTATAATTTCTCTATATAAATAATAATATTTAATATTTTTTCTTATATAATTTAGACAATTAAATAATTTTTTGTTATTAAACATTTAAAATCAGTGTTGCATCTAGGGGTGTAAACGAACCGAACACGAACGAACAAAGCTTGTGTTCGTGTTCAGTTCGTTTAAAATTTAGTTTGTTTGAAATAAGCTCGTGTTCGTTTCTTAACGAACAGTCTCATGAATAAGCTTAGAGAATGTTAACTATTTATCTAGCGTGCTCGGGAATTCATTAGAGTGCTAACTAAGATCAGTACAACATAAATAATTAATTCATTATTAAATATATTAAATGGTAGTTAGGGTTGTCAATTTGACTCGTTGTTTGTGAACAGCTCGTGTTCGGCTCGTTAACCAGCTCGTGTTTGGTTCTTTCGTTAAGCCTAACTAGCCAAACACGACCAAATTTTTAAGCTCGAAATGTAAACGAGCCGAACACGAACAACTGTTTGTTCGCTTGTGTTCGGCTCCAAATGGCTCGAAAAAAAAATTATATAATTGTTTATATAATAATATATTACATATATTATTTATATAATAATATATTATATATATTTATCCGAACAATTCTTATGTGTTTATATATTTGGCACTAAAACTTTAATTTTTTACATTTATACCAATTATCTATATTCAAAATTATGTATTTTTATTTTTTGAAGGTTTAGAAATAATAATACATATAAAGCATATAAAGCATCCAATTCTTTTGTATATACTTATCTCATACCCAAATTTTGATTTTTACATCCTAAACACCCTAACCTATATATAAAAGGTAGATTACACTATTTCCACATTTTCATACATAGGAAAAGGTACTTAAGGGTAAAAATTAAAGTTTTTTTGTAGTCACCGATGGTCGTTGGTGGTTGATGTTGGCCGATGGCGATAAACGATGACAAGGATGATGTGTGAATTGGCTTCTTCTGAAAGCCTCAAGTTCTCTCTCTAACCCTTTTTCATGTGAGAGGTGGTGTTTTATTTATAGTGTTTTGAGTGCAATTAATACAGAAATATGAATCATTTTGATCGAACAGCTCGGAGAGCAACCCTTGATCAGATGACATTTGATAGACATTTGAGTGTCTTAACGATGTCGGAATTGAGCAATCTTCAGAATTGAGCAATCTTAGGCTCATTAGATTTGTCTTTTCGATATGCTCGATTCGACTATAAACTCGCTAAATTTGACATTCGTTTGTCCTTTAAACTACCTCTGGCGCTAAATTTGACATTCGTTTGACCTTTAAAATACCTCTGGAAATCCTCCAATATTGGTTTAATGATTTGATCTGGGCTTGATTTGACTCGGATTGGATTGACTTTCATATCATTAGGTCCGTCTCATCGAGCCGATCAATTTGACTATAAGTTTGCTGAAATCGGAGCTCCAGATGACTCTTAATCGAAGTTTGAATTTATCTTGTTCAAAAAATTGCACCGAGATTTGTGTCGGATGATGAAAATTTGTTTGTGGCATATCAATATTATATATATTTATGTCTAAGTTTAAATCATAACACCTCATGTGGCAATGTGGTTAGTGTATTTTTTTTTTATATATTTGATCTAGATTCAAATCTCACACTTTATATCTATTTTTCTCAATTTTAGTTTAACGAGTCTATTTAGAGTCGAACACGTGTCAAACACAAACACAAATATTTAAATCGAGTCAAACACAAACACATTGTTCACGAGCAAATTTCGAACACGAGCCGATTTCAAACACGAGCTATTTCGAACGAGCCGAACACGAGTCCAGCCCGAGCTCGGCTCCGCTAGGTGCAATTCTACTTCATTTTAATATGCCGGGTTTTTGCTAAAACGTGAAGGGGTATTTGCATACATTCCACACAATTCTTCTCTATTTACACATCTAAAACCTAAAATGTCATATTTACATGCATAATATTTCCTTAGCATTCCAACAATAATATCATTATTACATACTTGGGGCATTTACAAATACCAATCAATTCTTATGTGTTAATATATCAACCACCCAAACTCCAACTTCTATATAAAGCTCATATCATTCCTATATTTATTTATTTATCATCCCCAATATTACCTTATTTTACTTCTTATATAAAGCAAACCTATGAAAAATAAAAAACAAAATAAAAATAAATCAAATCCAAATAAGATTAAAACAAAAAAAAAAGCATTTCCAATTGAAATTAAAATTTTCCATATTGAAAATAGGAAAAAAAAATTATCGGTGTTGTTCAGATGTGCGGACGACAGCGTGAATTTGATCATGTCGCTATGCACATTGTAGTGGTCGAAGCCACAGGTCTCCGGACATTATATCTTCTCTGGTTATCTTATAATTTATCAAGACATAAAGTCTTGGTCAACAGAAAATATTTTATAGGTTCAAATAATTGATTTGCTATTGAATGATGACTTTCAAACTAACTTAGAAAACTTTCTTTTTCATCAATACACACATTTTACATATTTTATTTTAAATTTTAATTATTATCGAAAGAAAAGCATATAATTCTGTGAGGAGTAAAGAGCCAGAATAATCAGCTCAGTATTTATATGCGGTCATTTTAATTTTAAAGTTTATAAAAATATTAATTAACTCTCAAAATTTGTTAATATTATGTAAATTATATATTTAAAACTTTGAGGATTAAATTGATATTTTTACTCAAAGCTAAAATCACCTCAACAAATATTTTGACACTTTTAGTTTAACATGAAAATTAAGCTAATTAAAAAAAAAGAAATAAACAAAAAAAAAAAATTGCATTAATGCCAAAAAATTCTCTCTCACCTGAAATTTTATTTAGAAAGGACAACTAATTTCTTAATTACATGTGAAGGTATCAAAGGTTTTGTCTTTTTGAGGACAAAAGACTTCACGACATAGAAATTCACATATTTAATATTTATTTTAAAACATTTTAAATCTTGATAAACGTTGTACTTTTATCTGAATTTTTTAATAAAAAATGATCCATGATACTGACTCTATATATATATATATATATATATATATATAATTAGTATTTGACAGAGCCCCAAATACTGATTCTCATACGCTAGGCATCATGATGAGAACCAACGTCGTGTGCCTAAATATTCGAGAACCCAACGCCACTAGAGATCGAACCAGTGACCTAATGGACTTATAATAAACTCCGCCAACTAACAGGCCACAGCTTGTGGCATATATATATATAAAGATATACATACAATAATCGATGCATAAAATAAAAGATTTTGCAAGCCACTATGAGGAGGCAGAACTGGCAATGGTTACCTAGTGTGGCTCCTGATTACGTTTTTCTTACTTCTCTTAAGCAAGTTCTTTTTGTGCATACATCATGTGAATGTAATAGGGCCACTCATTATTGTGCCCCTATCTTACTATGGTTTCTTACTTCTCCTAATCAAGTTCTTTTTGTGCATACATCATGTGAATGTAATAGGACCACTTATTATTGATATTATTATGGAAGATATCTGAGGTATTGATATATTTATCATTATTGAATCTTATATGATAATCTTATATATATATAAAAGAAAATATTGTTTTTGCCCCTATCTTCAAATTCTTCTAATTTAATTTAATTTTTTTATTAATATTTAATTTTAATATTCTTATGTTTAAAAAATTATGAATTAAAAATGAATTAGTCATATGTAATCATGTATGATTTCAACTCTTAATTACAAAATTTAACATTAATCGGCATCTTTTAACTCCAATTTTTGTCACCACACAATAAAACTGACATCTAAATCACCAAATTTTTTATCCTCGCACAACCTTTGCTCCCTTTATCATGTATGAAAAACTTAGTAAATAACATTAAATATAATATAATAAGCTATCAATAGACAATCTAATAAGTATGCATTGGTCATAATAAAGCATCATTGGCATAAGAACTACAATGTATCATTGGGATGAACTTTCAATTGCGTATAATAAGGAATGCATTGATTGAAATGCAAAGATAATTAGTGGTTTTAAACACAAGATGAATTCATAAGTTATCATGGTTCCTTCTTATCAAGCTACAGCCAATTTATACACATATCACATAATTGTTATATATTTGCATATCTAACATACAAAATTTTATATTTACATATATAATATTTCAAATGTAATTACATATGCATGAAAATGTGAATTTCATTTTTGAATCAAAAAATTAGTATTAGTCATAATTTTGATGCAATGAAGAAAAAACTGAATGTTATAAAAGCTAAATAATAAGGTTTAGATAAAGATAAGAAATTTGAGCTATGCATGTTAATCCTCATATATTTTTTTGTGCTTGTTTTTATTGCCCTAACTATGGCTCTATTGTTATCTTCTTATCCCTTAAAATTATTCTGTGAAATTCATGAATCCTGTAGGGTCCGTTTGGGGCAGCTTATTTGGTGCGGTGACATTTTAAAAACGCACCTAGCCTGTTTGGGTAAACTGTGTTTTGTTAGCTTATGTGTTTTCAAAACGCTGAAAACAGTGCTTCACATCGCACCTATCTAGGTGCAGTGACAGCTTTCTGACAGCGGTATGACTTTTCTAAAAAAATAAAAAATTGTAATAGCCACCGCACCTAGCTTATCAGTAGATTATTTTTAATCAGCTTATCAGCAGATTAGCCAATAGGCTGCAGCTGCCCCAAACAGACACCCTTAATTAACAAAATAATTTACACATAAAACTTAGTGTTAATATTACAGCACTACTACTATTTTTTAAAAGTGAAATACCCATTTTCATACATAGTCTTAAGACACCAAAGTGCAATGTATATAAATATCAAATTTTAGGTGAGAGAGAAGTAAATACATAAGATTTGTGTACTAGGAATGTATATTTCCCATAAAATTTTCCTTCATTTCATGGCTTCCAAATGTGTAAAAAAAAAAATCATGATGTAATTTGAACCATATTCAAACATTATTCAAAACTTATTTTGAATCAATATTGTCTTGATTAAACATTAAAAAAAAATACTCGGTTGATATTTTGATGTGAAATAAAATTTTAGAAATATTTCTCTAAGAAAATAAATAATAAAAATATATTTTTTTCAATTCCTGCTATTACGATCATATAAAGTTAAATGTTATGTGCTCCTTGTGAGGAAAAGAAAAAAAAAATCACATTCTAACTTTTAAATTAAATATAATACAAATAATTACAAAATATGTCATTGTCTCCGAATTTGTTCTGTGAGAAGTATATATTTACTTTCTCGCAATATAACTCTCTATGAGAAGCTGAAAAAAAAGAAAAATTATAACATACTGATCATCCGCATAAGCAGATGTATTTCGAGCGTTTTAAATATACTCTAAATACACCCCATCCTCACGTACAATATATAATAAATACTATAAAAAAAAGGAATGAAATGTAAGAAGCACGTATGATAAATTTGAATCAAATAATCAAAGATACAAAAAAGATTATAAAAAATTAAAGACATTAACACATATTTTTCTCCTATATAAATTTTTTTTATATTTTTTTAATAAAAATTTCTTTTATTTTTTTTTTCAATTGCCTTCAGCGATACAAATCGTATAAGAAAAAGTTTTGGAAACAATTTTTTCCCAATAAATTCACATGAACAAATAACAAAACACTCAAATCATACTCAACTAGTATATACATATAAGTACTTCAACTCTTCTAATGCCGCTCGTCGTGGCTCTTTAATTAGCATCTACGAAGTTAGTTCTAGGTTCCCTGGGGTCAAGGGTTTGAGCCCGCTTGAGTACATCTGTCGTTTAGCGCGGGATCGGATTGTTAGACACATGAGGATAATTGAGGTCTCGTATCATAGCCTCCGACTATTCTTAAGAAAAAAGAAAAAAAGTACTTCAACTCTTTTTCAAGATACTACATCACCATGCTTCAAAACATTCTACTTAAATATACTAGCAACGATTAAATCTCAAAAGCAAAATATGTTCTAGGGACAATTAGATATCATCATACTTAAACAATATATAATGCTACATTACACTTGTTTTCTTCTAACTCACATATACACTCATATGTGTTGTGTTTTGAACCCAGGACTTTATAATTATTGACATACCTCTCAATCACTAATTTTATATTTTGCATGTAAATAACAAAAATGATAGGACTCAATATCACACTGACCCTGCTGCTGAGGCCTTAGCTTGCTTTTTTGGTTTCCTTCGCCATTTCTTTCTTCGCTTACTTTGGTGTAATCTAATAATGGGAAAAGTAGCATTTTGATTTAATTTCACTGCATCTCGGCCAAAGTTTTCCTGAGGCCATTAATGATCTTCCAAAACCACAACAAGTTCATAATAGCAAGAGCAGATGGCGCCAAAAATATTAGGAGATGACTAGCAATATGCAGCTGCACCACCTGTTCGGATCATGAAGTATTTCAGCACAAGTTATTTCATATGAAAGAGTTATGGAAGCTTTACATACCACTCGATTCCTATGTATTTGCATATCTACATACCAACTTACCTCTCACTAATTGACATTAGAAAAAATTAAGAAGATATCAAGTTGGCGAGCCGATACATACATGGAATCTCCATTTGTGCGAGGGGTTTTGATAATGAAATGATGCTTTTTAGAGAGTTTTTCCAGCAAGAACTAAGATGATGATTATGTTTTAATATGTGTGGTTATGATATCAAATGAATGATAGGAGATGAATGAATATCCGGAATATGACCATGTGCTATTTACTATTCAAATATTGATTGATCATTAATGTGACAAAATGATAGAGTAATTTATGTGCAATTATTGATGTTATTTTATGCCATAATTGAATCACTACATAACAAAAATGATTACATTATTATAATTCCTACATGTATTATGAATCTGCAAACAATCTTTTATCATTGTGATTGGCAACTCAAACATGAGATTTCTACAATTATATGAACATGTCAATATTGATTTAGTCGTGATGTAGCATAACATGATAAGTTTACACAACTCGTGACACTCACAACTATCAGTTCTTTATCTTTACAACATTATTGCTACATAGGAATTACAAAAATTTATTGACATGAGATCAATTATTTCCCCATATTTGCTCTATAAAGTTGTGTAGGAATAGTGCATATTGCTACATCAATAGCCTTCTTCAAAGAATTATGTTCACCATTAAATATACCTACATTTGAATTTTTTTTTATTTGGCAAAATTAAAAGTTTTGCAAAGCAACAACAGTAGTTCGAGCAGAGTCTTTACCAAGTTGTCCATATGGATGTAATGAGAGAGATGTATTTGGAAATCTTAAAGGTAATTATATATGTGTTGTGGAAGATTCTTTTGCAGATGTTGATGGCTTTGTATATGTATTTGATGTGGATAAATTATGAAATAATAATGCTGACAATGGACTGTGTTCTTGATGTGGTGATGATCTTATAAATTTCAATCTTTTAAGTACCACAGACGATGAATATTGTACATCAGGTGGGTTTGATAGAATTGTTATCAAAGCAATAATTTTGATGACTGGGGATAGTGATGAAAGTGATTATCACAAGCCATAATTTCATTCCTTACATGAGCAACTAGAATGAGTAAAGTGAGAGATCAACTAAAGTTTGACTTCATAACTATGCAAATACTTGTGCGTTCAAACAATGACATCAATTAAAACCCATCTATACAAGTACGGTAGGCCAAAATGAAAACCGGCAGAGTAATGATGCCACAACTCAAGGTAAACAATAAACTGCGAAGTTTTAGATATGAGGAGGGGTGCCTTTGCTTGCTTCAATTAGTCCATGATCTAAGAGTGCATGGCTTCTCATGATTTCAATGTTGTTGGAATCACCACAACTAGAAAATTATTTCACTTACAAATTTAAAAATTTAAGGAGTCAGTATGGTCAACTAATTTTCACATGTCATCAATTTATGCTTCAAGTGCTTAGAAATTTCATAATATTGCTTGGAAAATTGTGCTCAATCAAACAATTTTTTCTTAATCACATCAAGAAACTTCTCTAACAACCTTCAGTTCACCTAAAATCATAAATATAACCGAAGCCAATCGAGCTTCTTCTTACCAGCCAGGCAAAGAACTTAACTCCATTAACAAGGTAGGCCCTGGATCTTTTCATTCTAGCAGTGTCAAGGAACCTTGACAAAAACAAGGAGAAAGGGGTAAGTCAATGAACGAGGCGAGAACATTCAAAACTCGACTACATCCCTAATCAAATATACAATATTACCATCGTATTTAGATGTCAGGAGTCGTAGTCTCAGAAATCAGGACCATGAAAGTGTACAACTGTCCTTCACAGAACAACATGGTGTAAGATAAAGCACATAATGAATTGCAAAAAGGATCCCAATTAAAGATTGTATAATATTCATAAATTCGTAAATTCTTCAAGTTGGACGGGGAAAATAGAAGAGTTATAATATAAACCTTGCATATTCCAATCCACCAAGAGATGGATATAAACAAAATATAATTGCAATATGCAATATTTGAGGTAAAATAATCAACAGAAACCTGATGATACTTCAATCATTAGATATAAAGGATGATCAAGTTGAACTTCATAGAAGATAGAAAAAAATTATGGTATAACACAAGAAAATATGTAAAATTACCCCTAATGTACAAGTGAATAGATTTGAGCATCTAAACAAATAAGTCCATCGGCATTGTCATTAGAGAAGAGGTTAGAGAAGAGAACGAAGTATACTAACATAAAGGTAATGAAAATGGCATGGACGCTAGACATTCCCCTACATAAATGCTTCATATATTGTAAATAAGCCATAATTATGGATATTTAAAAGAGTTATTTTTGATAAGATGTTCTCTTTCACCTGTTGTTCCACTCGAGTCGTTGGATCTTTGTAAGAGAATTATAACCCTTGAAATAGAGAGAACTCAAGAACCGGGTTAGATCATATGCCTAAGAGAGCAGGACGATGATTAATACCAGAATAAGTGTGAATTAAAAGATAAACAAAAACATTGATAACTAGACAAAAATATGAACAAAACCAATAAAGTTCAGTCTTTTCTAAATTTCAGCAGCCTCATAAATTGCAGTGGTTCTGCGAATTTGGGCCTTCTACTTTGGTTTATGGAATTTGTTATTAAAAAAAAATGAGAAGTTAATCAACTTAGTTGGTTGGTT
The DNA here is from genome assembly GCF_001263595.1 of Phalaenopsis equestris. Lineage (NCBI taxonomy): Eukaryota > Viridiplantae > Streptophyta > Magnoliopsida > Asparagales > Orchidaceae > Phalaenopsis > Phalaenopsis equestris. Next base: position 20,395 of record NW_018164834.1, on the reverse strand, counting down.
GAGATCATCGTGGGCGCAGCAGAAGCATAGTGGCCCAACCCACATTGATGCAGGTGTAATTCCCAGGTATATTTTATCCTAAGGGGCTGGATATTCGCCAAGGTGGAGATTTGTTATGGTATGACTCATATACCATTAGAGACAAACGCTAGAATGAAGCGGAGCAGAGTGGAGCGAAGCGGAAGAATCTATCCAAATCGGGAAATTACATTATGTGGGTTGGGTGTGTTGGGTCAACGCCCCGCTATACGGTACATGAGTAATTTGGTAAATATATTTTGTACTGTAGGGTTTACTCTAGGATTATAAATAGACTTGTTTGTAATTCTAGGTCTTTGAGAGAGTTAAATCTTGTATCTGTAATCTCATTTCTGAACAGTGAAAGAAACTCGCCGCTCTGCTCCCGAGGACGTAGACATCTTTGCCGAATCTCGTTTAATCTCTGTGTTCTTCTGGATTTGTGTCGTTACTGTTTTTCTTCGTCCTATTTTTTCTCAACATAATTATTTTAGGACAGCTTTGTGATTTTCATTATCCATTCATTCCTCTTAAGCTTCAAATTAGGTGTTGAATTTGAACCTACTTCAAATAAATCCATTTGGACAATTTTCATTCTTAATCCCTCAACACTACCTTTACCTATTTATCTTATAAATGCATTTTTACCTTTCATTGTACATGTCCAAAACAGCAATAAGTCTATTTTGTACTAACTTAAATTTTTTTTTAGAACTTGACGTAAAATTTTATTTTAAAATATACTTAATATAATTTATCAATTATTTATTTTTTTCAATTATTTGCAATGTTAAGAAATACAGGACAACATTCACTTCAACAATTAATATCTACAAACACTAGATGAACATAATATAAGTATACGGGTGTGTGTGTGTTATATGATTACAATACATTGCATATTTCTCATTAATAAAGAAAAAGATAAATTTATGATATAACTAAGGGTCTGTTTGGAGCAGTTGTAGTTGTTTGAAAAAAGAACTGTGAAACACAAAAAATAGTTATGCAAAACACAAAAAATGCGGTGCGGTGCCAAACAACCACCACGCCATTGCCCCAAACTTACCCTAAATAACACAATCCATCAAACTCAAAAAGAAAATCACAATTCAACTTTCAACACTTTCTATTTATGATCTATTGAAGTCTAATATTCTTTTCAAAGAAGAGCTTGTTGGAGAATGAGCTATCAAGATTGTGTCAAGTCCATAGGTTGCTCAAGTAACAATCTTACAAAAAACAAGCTCTTCTACTCAACATAAGGCTAAGAACCTACCTACAACCTACAACCTACAACCCCCCAATAATCTTTTAAAAAAACAAAGTCGCCTATCACACCCTATGCAGGCCCAACAACTCGAATGGTTTGAATGAGTAATAGAGGCCACATAAAAGGATAAATAAGCAACTTAATAACTTGTACTACATTAAATAGCCACCAAAAAGCAAATGGCAATCAAAGCTAATCTTAAAACAGTTAATGAAAAAAGAGAAACTATTTTCCAAGGTACTAATCATTTACTCTAAAAACCTCAAAAATTGTCCAAGGCACTAAATATTCATTCTAAAAACTAAAAAACTGCTAGAATTTGCAGTAAGAATGATCAAGCAGGAGCAAAAGCATAGCTAGAATCCTCTAAAGGCACTGATTTTCTCCTTTTCTGAATTTTCCATTTAATTCTAAGACATTATCTCTTACTTTATTGTTATAAATTTCCTCTACATAATAATAAATAATTTTCCTTTTATATACTCTAAAAAAAATTGAAATTAAGGGATAAGAATTATCCTCAATTTTTCTTTGATTTTTATCACTGTTAATATTCTATTTTATTCACTGACTTTCAATTTTTTTTATTATCTATATGTTGTACTAATTATTTTCTTTAGTGTAAGCTAGTCTATTATGAACTTATCATAACAGCGGTGGGGTTGTCAAAACGGCTCGTTGTTCGCGAACAGCTCGTGTTTGGCCCGTTCGCTAAGTTAACAAGATGAACACGAACAAATATTTGTTCGTTCGTGTTCGGCTCGTTTTGGCTTGAAATACTACTAATCAATTATATATATATATCTTTGATAAGTAGTATTTTTTAAAAATAAGGCTACAAAGATTTATACAAAGATTTATAATCAATTAAAATTATTAATTAAGAAAATAGAATAAAAATTATTAAATTAAATTCAAATAATGTTTTAAATCTTGCTCCAATTCTTAACATCTTATGACTATGTGATTAGGGTTGTCAAAATGACTCTTTGTTCGTGAACGGCTCGTGTTTGCCTTGTTAAGCAAACGAGCCGAACACGAACACGCTTTTTGAGCTCGAAATATAAACGAGTCGAACACAAGTTGAGCCTGGGCTTGCTCGTGTTCGGCTCGTTTACACTTCTAAACATCGGTATGTCACGGACAAATAGTCCCAAATCGGCTAGGTGTAGTGCCGAAAAGCAGTATTTAAGTCCTGGGTTGCCCACCTCTCATAAGGGCTCTTTTGGGAGGTGACAAGTGGTATCAGAGCAGATTACTGTCTGTCAGATGTGTGGACTCTCCATGGTCCAGTGGGACCCTTGGTAGTGCCGATCCGTGACGAGGGTGTCACGTGCTTGGGCGGAGGAGAATGTCATGGACAAATAGTCCCACATCGGCTAGGTGTAGAGCCGAAAAACAGGATTTAAGTCCTGGGCATGGGCTAAGTGAGCGCTAACTCTTAAGTCTTAACTCAACCTAAGAACAAGTGAGTAAACTCAATTTAAAAAAATGATATAAAATACATTTAAAATGTATTTATTAAATTCATTGAATTAATTTCAAATTTTAAAAAAAATTATGAATCATCTCTCTTATTTAAAGAAAATCATACATTTTCTTTTTCTTTTCTTTTATTATAACAATTATAAATTATATATCTCTTAATTACAAAAAATATATATATTTCTTTTTTTTTATCATTTTATTATAACAATTATTTGAATATAACTCATTTCCTTTCTTTTAGGTTTGAAAATGACTATTTTTTTTCTTAGCCTAATTATACGTACTGACCACTTGAAACTTACTATTTACAAACAATCACTTTCTTTCATCCATTTTTTAATATCTCGCTTGAATATTAAAATTCATGTTATAACCCTAACCCGCATCTATCTTTTTCTTATCAAACTCTCAATAGTTTGATCGTTGAACACGTAAATACATCATTTTGTTGGTTCAATAAAATCACACGGAGATTGATTTGTAAATATAATTATTGTAGATGATCTATATGTAATTAACCTTTTTTAATTACCCTTTTTTAAATGCAAGCCTATATGATAGAAGAAAGAAAAACAATGAGAAAATGCACAAGAAAAGAGAGTAAGAAAATGACCACCATTACCGTTGGTAAAAGAATCCTCTCCATTTCTCCAACTACCTTTTGTTTCTTAAAACCAAAGCCAAAATTAAGCCGCAAGTTTCAATTAACATTAGTCATAAAAACTAAAATGGCTTCATAATTAAGGGTTATATTTCTTTATTTTTCATATTTAATGGAAGGGAAATAATAGTAATATGACAATTTTAAATATATACTACACAATGCTTAGTGCCAAAAATCTATATATTAAAATGTGTATTTCACATTTAGAGGGCTTAATAATAATGATATTTTAAATGTGATGTTAAGAGAATGAGTCTTATACAAGTGAATATAAATTTTTGATAGGTAAATTTGTAAGAATTTACTACATATATGCAAATACCCTTAATAATAATAAAGAAAATTTACGTGCATGCTGCACAATTGTTATGCATTTACGCATCTAATGCCCAAAGTTTGATGTTTAAAATTGTTGTAGTTCGACATCATAAACTTATGCATGAAAATGTAAATTTTGCTTTTAAAAGGATAGTGAAGGTGAATTTTTGATGTAATGTTGAAGATGTTGGGGGAGCAAAGTGAAGAAAACTTACGAAAACCTGTTCTAGAGATCCAAAACAAAACCTTGAGCATAAACACACGATAAAAAAAAGAGACAAAAAACACAAACACAAATTTGAAGCAGAAAAACAACAGAACGTGGAAAAGTCATGGAGCCTCACCGTACGAAGAAATCAACTTTGAATAAGAATTATACAAATTACACAATGCTCAAGAATGCAACACTTTGGAACACTTTGACATACTCATCCTCTAATTTGCACAAGAGAAAACTTGAAATCCAATTTTACACCTGTCGACATAAATGACACAATAAGTGGGAACTTCTCCAAAATGAGGCATCGGGACATCAAGGCATTGTGATATGGTTTTGTGGCTTTCCAACGGGTGCTATGGCACTCCAATGAGTGTGAGATGTTGCAGTGTCGTGCTCTTGGTGATTTAATTTGGACTGGGTGCTGATGGTTTCGTCGTTGGGGCATTATGACGCTCCCTTCCGGGTGTTGGAGCGTTGTGTTCTCAGGTACTGAACCAACACCAGACTCAGTGAGGCTGCCTTTTGGGTGCTTGGGCACTCTGTACATTAAAAAAAATTATAGGGACCAGGCTTGATTGGCAAAACTGATGATTTTGATTGGCCAATTGATTGATACAATCAGACTTCACATAAGGGATGTCCATGCAAATACAAATAGCATAAAAATTGTGTGGTATGTATGAAAATGCCTAATAAGTGAAACATCCTTAAAAAGGGCACCTAATTTCTTTTAAAAAATTAGTATTTATGCTCTAGTGATAATGACAATTTCCATATTACAATGACATAATAATCAACCATTTATATGTCAAGCGAGCATACGATGCTCGCACTGCACATGGAGCTCATGCAGTCCCCAAAGCTGGTCAACCCCAATTTCATGGCAACACATACTTATTTTATGATTCTACGATGTCACATTTACTTATTTAATTTCCATGTTATTTTACTGGCACATTTACGTATATGCCACTCAAATCTTATGTTTTTACCTAACTATTTTAATTAAAAAAAAAAAGGAAAGACAACATTCTACACACACACACACTCAAATATAATTTTATTTGGAATTTATGTACATACCACACATTACTCAAGTAAAGTGTATTTACATGAGTAACATTTATGAAGTGTGTCAGAAGATTCACAATGATATAATAATTAATTATCGTCTTAGCATGACATAAAGTCTAACGCACACTTAGAAAATTAACGAGAAGAAAAAAACAGGAAGAAATACCTCGATTTTTATTTGGAAAATCTTGAAAAGGAAAAAAATCACTGGATTTGGCCATTTGAAATAATCCATTATCAATTGTGAGTACACATTTTCACTTCTCTTCTGGATTAAAAAATATGAACTTACAAAGAAGATCATTATAAATATATAGAGTCAACTATTGATAATAAAAGTAATATGGTCGTTGTGATTGTAGTTCTCGGTGATAACATGCAGCAACGGTTGTAGGCAGTTGCTATGGACGCAGTAGTCTTTCGTGAATGTTGCAGACGACTATAGTTAGAAGCCATGATGCTAGTTGACCGTGTGGGCCATAGATGGTTGCTTCAGCAGACCATAGAAGCCGTAGTAGAAAGTTGCAGGAGCTAAGTCACATAGGTTGTAGCTGTCTACATAGGCCGTAATGGTAAGTTGTGATAACATTCGCACATCGCAAGGGTTGGAGTCAAAAGTTGCACGAGTTGTGAGTCACATAGATTGAGGTTGGTCAGATGTGTTGTAGTGGTGAGTTGTGGTGACGTCTGTAGGTCGTAGGAGCCAGATTCAAGAGCTGAATGAGATGTAGAACATGTAAGTTGTTGTTGGCCGTATATGCCATAGTGTTGGGGTTGTGATGACGAACATAAGCCGCAAATGATGGAGTGAGGAGTTGCATGAGCTATAATCCACTTAGGTTGTAGTTGTTTACACATGTCGTGGTGGTGAACTGTGATGACGTTTAGAGACTGTAGGGGTCGGGGTTGGAAGTTGCACGACCTATGAACCATATAAGCCCATACTTCACATAAATCGTAGTGGTGGGTTTTGATGACTTTTGTAAGCCGCAGAGGCTGGAGTTGGAAGAGTTGCACAAGATTTGAGCCACTTAGGTCGTAATTGGTCGCGTAGACCATAGCGGTGAGCTGTGATGACGTTTATATGTACATGGACCAGAGTTGGGTGATTCACAAGTTGCGTGCCATGTAGGTTATAATTGGTCACATTGATCGCAGTGGTGGGCTATGATGACATCTATAGGTCGTAGAAACCCAAGTTTGGTGTTGCAGGAGCTGTGAGTCATGTAGATCATAGTTGATCACACAAATCGTAGTGAGGAGCTATAATGAGAGAGTTTTAGGAGTTAAGAGAATATCAATATTGTTACATTGTATTTGAGGATGTATTGTTACACCATTTTAAATGCAGAATCTAAGTTGGAATCCAACTCCTCTTTCAAGCTTCAACATTCTTCTGGCTCCAAATGTAGGTCCTCCTTCAAGTGGGGCTAAAACTCTATTTATAAAGTTTAGGTTGCAAATAAGGAGGGAATTTTGACCACTTTGATCAGACACACCGAAGAGTTCCCTCGATTGAACAACATGCGATAAGCATTTAAGTGTCTTAATGATGTCGACATTGAGCGATATTAGGCTCGATAGATTGGTTGAGACACTCAATTTGAATATAGGCTTGTCAGTTTAAGAGTTTTACCTGCCAATTTTGCCTGGAAAACTTTTAATAGTTGTTTATTGGTGTGATTTACGCTTGTTTGACTCGAATTAGACCAATTTTAGTACCGTTGGGTCTATCTCTTCGAGCTAGTTAGTTTGATTATAAGTTTTTTTGCAATCAGAGTTTTAAATGACTCTTGATCAACATGAACTTTTTTTGTTCAAAAAATTACCTTGAGAACTGTGTCTTGTCTCGTGATTTATGTCAGATGATGAAAATTTTTTTATGGCGTATCAATTTGCATTTTATCTTTTATATTTATATCACTATTTTTATTTTTAAAATATGAAATACATCATTTCTTTCATAAATACAATTGTGTGTGTGCATGCACGGATGCACTTTTGTGTGTGTTTTTGTGGTTTATGTGTTTGTGTGTGTGTGTATGTAGGGGTGTAAACGAGCCGACCAAGAGCGAGCCATGCTCAGCTCGTGTTCGGCTCGTTTATATTTTAAGCTCAAAAAGTGTGTTCGCGTTCGACTCGTTTGCTTAAGGAGTCGAACACGAGCTGTTCACGAACAAAGAGTCATTTTAACA
>NW_018164834.1:10190-11396 GCF_001263595.1 Phalaenopsis equestris | reverse complement strand
TCACCGACCACGACTGTTTTTCGCCTGCCACCACTGACCACTGTCGATCCCGTCCAACCACCGTCAACAACCACTGACCGGACGTCGCCAATCGCTATCGGTTGTCGTTCGTTCCTTCAATAAATTCATCAGCACGTTGATATTGTAAGTTGCGAAACCTAGCAACCTTTTTTTCACATGCGAGACAAATGATTGCAACTATAATCATGTTTTTATATTGAAACTCTTGAGTTGGGTTAGACATCATGGTTTTTCCTTTTCTCGGCTTTCCACGTAACAACTTCTGATGTCATTATCATTTATTTTCTCTTTTCTGAGCGTGTGTTAAATCTTCGTTCCACTTCAAGATGATAATCTGTTACTCTACTGCCGCGAATTTTCTAGCGCGCATCAAGTAGAGTGCTTATAATGAAAAAAAAAATGATTAAAATATTATATTTAAAATTTAGGTAATTAAAATATTATATCATTTCTCAAACTCTCACTTAAATATCAAAATTTATCCTAAAATTCTAATCCTTATTTTTCAATTTTATCAAATTCTGAATAGTTGATTGTGGCACGTGTAATTATATTGATTCGGTAAGTACTATCACACGCATGCTTAATTTAAAAATATCAATATTTGTGTGCTTTGTTTGTAATTAAGCAAATGTAAGCAAATGTAAGCAAATGTAACGGCATCAACTCAAAATTCCTAACGTGTCCCGGAAAGTAGACGCCGACAACTAACGGCGTCTCTCGCGCCCCATTTTTTTCCGGTAATGAGGTGAACACCGCCCCCGGAGTCGCACATCAAAAAATCTCCTAGATAATATAAAAGAATGAGCCCTCAGGTCTGATTCTTCGCTGTTACAGAGCGCGGGCAGCTCAGTGTCGCGTTAAAACCCTAGATGTAATCTCTTCTTAGCTGCCCTAATGTCTTCTCCCTTCTTTTACACGGAAGGCCTTGCAACCGGACTGAATCTTTGTTCGGCTGAGATCGCTATGTTTTCCGTTCTTCCTCAGCGGATCTAAGGTAACCGGATTTGGTTTCCCTGCTAAAGATGGCTTCTTGCAAGAGGAACTACCCGCTTCTTCGTTTCTGATTAGGGTTTGTTCCTGTTTTTGGAATGAAACTCATCGGCTGCGTTTTGATCTGTTTTCTATGTTTCAGATTCAAAGTTCTCTCTTTTTTGATTGTTCGTCTTCATTTTTTTCAGGAGA
>NW_018164834.1:0-3809 GCF_001263595.1 Phalaenopsis equestris | reverse complement strand
TCACCATTTCACAAATCTCAAGACAAGGAGAAAGACAGAGAAAACTACTCAGATCTCATGGGAAAAACACAACAAAACTCGAAATTCATATATAAAATCAAAGTCATACAAACTACAATAATAAATAAACTTATCTTTAATTTCTCCCCAAGAAAACTCCTCAAAGTTTCTCTTAATCCCTTCCTTTTTGCAGCACACAGAATTCCTCTTCGAAGTAGCAAGGAGGAAGAAATCTCTCACTTTCCCTCCACTCATACAATCTCTCGAAGAATTCCTCACAATTTAGACTCCCTACACTTTCCTAACACTTTACTCTTTAGCCTCCTCCTTATTTTCAGCCAAAACCTTCTCTTGAAAGATGTGGATGAATTTTCCTAAGAGTTGCCTAAGCATCCCTCCAAAATTCGTTCTCATCTAATGCATTGTTGAACATAACAGCCGAGCTCGCCGTCGTCGACCTCGAGGGTGCCATCGACGGGCCTTCTAAGTGAATTAAATCTAGAGTCTCGGGAAAAGTCAGTCGTCAGCGGCGTCGAGGAGCGCTGTTGGGCTCGCCGTCGGCGTCGTTGGGATCGCCGTCGGCGCCCTAGTTCAAATCTTCACATTTTGGTCACTTTCGCTCCAAATTAGCTCCTTTTTGCATCTTTTTGCTCCAATGATCCTAATTCATCATTCCTGTGACAAAACATCAAAAATACATTTCTTTAAAGTGCAATATCATAAAAAACAGTGTAAAATAGGTATGAAAATCTCAACATATTTTTCTTTGGTCACTAATTGACGAAAACATGTAAGAACAAATAAAAAATACAACAATATGATTAGATTTTCACATACCTGCGCAGAACAAACACAAACAAAATAATACGAAATTTATATATCACGAGAAATGATAAAATATCAAAGTGTTGAATGTTCACAACTACAGAAACTAAAAGTTTGATTAAAAAAAAAACAAACATATAATCAGTCCATCTGTCGGGGAAAAATCATCAATCACAAAATAAAAATCTCATTCTTCCTCTTCTTCATTATCCTGCTCCTCCTCATCCCCCTCGACTGGAGGCATATGCTGCTTGCTTCTAAGATCAAAACTCTCCATCAGGCATGCTAGACTATATGCAACCATCTGCTGGCCTTCATGCACCTGTTAGAGCTCTTCATTCTTCATCATGACTCGCCTGACCAACTCCTTATGTTGAACTTGTAAGGAGCTAGGGTTATTCACATTTGCACGAAAAAGCTCGATATGAAATGTTATCCCCTTTGTTATGAGGTTGTACACTCTCCCATTCTTCTTTCCCACTGCCTACGTTCACAACTCAAAATCAGACTGAGCTGTGGTAGACCTGCTATTACTACTGCTGGCAAATGACAAGGATTTGGCTAGCCATCTCCCTATGTCTTTCCCAGAGCTGCTCGTACTCATTCAGCATAACAAAATTCAAATATTAATTAGCATTTTAAACATTAATTGACATTTTAACACCCCCCAAATAGGGAATTAAATATTTTCTTAACTTCCTTTGACATGCCGAGAGTGGTATGGAACTGATCACCCGATCCTTTGGGTTTGATCAGTAGTTCCAGGCCGATCACCCACTCGTTTTGAGTTCAATCAACCGCCCCAATTCGATCACCCATTCTGGTTTTGATCAGTCATCTTAGATCAACCACCAACTCTTTTTAGTAAGATCAATCGCACCAGTTCGATCACCCGTTTTGAGTTTGATAGATCGTCCTGTGTCAATTACCCGCTCATTTGGGTTTGATTGATCGCTCTAGTTCGATCACCCCCCGATCTTATTCAACCTGATTGGTCCAACATAGATTTCTACTTATGCAGTTGTCTAGTGAGCTTAAGGTCATGGAAGCACCCCCGACCCATACAAGATGTAAGTCCTTTTTGGAGAGTGTTTATAGCTTTGCAGTTGGACATTTTCTTTTCTTTCTTTCATGAGGCAACTGTCATCTATCTAGCGAGTGTGAGTCTCACCACTTGAGCTCTACCTTGTGATCGTAGGACTAGATTTTTATTCTTTTGACCTTATGGCTACCGAGGTTCCCTGTGGACAACGTAATTCACAGATTGCTGACCTAAGATCTCTAGACGTGTTGAGTCGACTACCTGCACGACCAAGTAGACTTAGGATCTTAATGGTTTAGGATGAGGAGTCTGTGGTACCCCAACCCAGCTACATTTACCTTTGAGGATTACTCTACTCTTTCTCTTACTGAGCACCTTTGAGCCTTGTCACTCCTTTGACTTCTTTAATATCATCTTGATGACTTGATTACCGATGAACAACCACATGTTTGGGATACAGTGCTTCACCCTTTATCGTTATGGTTCGATGAGCTTTGTGTATATGGATATCCTTGTCGAGATGATTTTGGTTATTTCGTTGGTTCTGATGCCGACGAGCCGCTACCCATTTGGGATGTGAGAGACTCATTTTCTGTCTTCTAGCTTAGCAAAAGCTTTGAAGCATCAGGGCATTCCCATATGGAATAACAACCCTTTGATGATTTATTCTCCAGGTTAATGATAATATAAATGAAACTCTATTTATCAAGAGTAATTTTGGGTCTCCCCCAAAATGTAATTAACTAGAGGGATGCATTCCTCTAGGAGAATCTTGATCCCATAACAAAAATGTTTTTTTTGGCTCTCCGGTTACGGGTAGCTTATCTAAGGATTCTCTTCGTGGATGTTGTGTTTTGTGGTACTTCGATTTGATCCTATTCGGATGTATATTATAGACTCATCACACAAGGTTTACAAATATATAAGCCTTCCACTTGTTTCTTTTTAATTTTTTAGTCAAATTGTTGTCGTATATACTTCTTTTAGATTTATCGTCTCTTTGAATCATTTATATAATTCAGGAGGAAGATTTATTCAAATAAGAGAATTATACAACGACATATAAATAGTCAAGCCGGCGACTCCAAGTGCTCCAAAAACAACCGAGAAAACAGACTCATTTAAGTTTGAAACTGCGCTCGACACTAAACAAATGCAAATCATACCCTAATTTTGGGTAGAAATTATTTGTTACGCTAATTTGCAGTTTTCCTCTAGCAGGAGTTAATTCAAGCCACATTCAATGCATTCAAGCTATTTCTCAACAACTCCAGGTCAGCCTGAAATTGAGTCATTAACAGCCTTCAACATGATCCAAGATATTCATTTTTTAACATAGTATCTCCAAATAAATTTTATATGATTTTTCTATGAATTTGTGGGGGCTTATTAAGCTCTTGTATGTGGCCGAGCAACCATGTCGGTCCATCAACACTCTAATAATTTATCATTAATATGCCCTCTTAACTAACATTTTTCACCATTTGTAAAACAAAATAAATAAATAAATAAATAAATAAATAAAAATAAACAAAAAATAAAAAGGGGGCGATGACTCAACAAGACATAGTAGTAGGTAGAAGTTTGATTGATACTTTAAATACGCATGACTTAAATTGTCTTGACAACCAATAAAGTAAGAATTGCATTTTTATGAATATTTAATTTTATCGTGAGGAATAGCAATTAAAAAGTAGTTACATTTCTTCCATTTGTCTCCCAAATTTTGTGACAAATAAATCGTAAATTGCAATCTTTATATATTTAATAAGGTGGTATGCAGTACATTCGGCCACCTTTTCAATTGCTGTAACAAAAATAAATCGGAAATTTACATACGTACCTCATATTCTTGTGTATTTATATGTTCAACACCTAAACATTCATATTTGCATATATATATATATATATATATATATCCCTTATATATGCCATCACCAGC
>NW_018164833.1:633708-659469 GCF_001263595.1 Phalaenopsis equestris | reverse complement strand
GCTACACAAAGAGATAAATATATACTATTTTAGTGAGTAGCAAATTTAAAGTATTCAATCATATTGAAGATATTGTTTTTGTATGAAAGAACTCAGATAAAATTTGACTCAGTACTGTATACTACTATATGCCAACAATCTTATCCCTGCTGATATCATACTTATCTATATGCTCTCAATATTTACAAACCAAGCGGATTATCAATATGGATAGATGCTTGGTCTATGAATATTGATTAGAATCATTTTGTAGAATTTCTCGTTCAAATAACATTCTCAAAATTATGCCTAGAAAACTACTCAAGCCTGCCTGCTTTGTAGCACAACTGTTGCGGAAAACACAAGCAGGACAGAATTCTTTTTTATTCTACAATATGCTTGATATAAGCTATCAATGGAGGAATGAAGAAGGAAAATATCTATAGTCATACAATTAAAAATAGATTTTAAAATAAGTTAAATTCCTTCTTTGCATGAATCTGTGGAACATTGATTTACTTTATTGGCATATGGGATCTTGGTTTTATTCCTTGTCATGAATCTATGGGATCCTGATTTTAATTTTGACATTAATTTGGGGGCTACGAACAATAAGATATGCAGCATATTCTAGCCCTCTCAAGTTGGCGAGCATATATCTTCCATTTTCGACTTGACGTTAATCTCTTTGAAGTATGTGCTATTTTGTGTCGGTATCTTCCAAACGATTCTTTGTGACAAATAGTTACGAATCAAACAACTATTTTTTTTTAATATAAAATTTCAATCTCAACATACTTTTTTCTATCATGCTGCATAGCATTATGTGTAATATTTATTGCCAACTTATTCTTATAATAGTGCCACCAGAACTTATTTATCTCTTGTGCCATTTTTTTAAATTCATCTTTTGCGATAATCCACGATTGCAAATTTTATTTTTTGCTTCATCAGTAAACAAGATCACCTGTAAGAAAAGAACAGTATCCAAAGGTGGATCTCTTGTCTGTATGTGAACAGTGATAATCAACCTTTGTGTAGGCTTAAAGATCCTTTTTTTTTCCTTCTAAGCAGAATCCTCACCTCTGAATTATTAAAAATTTGGTAGACAGCTTGCAGGTGAACCTTCCTTGGATCATACTTGAATTGACTTAGCTATGTCCAACATTATATACAAAAACAACAACAAGCCTTTATCCCACTAAGTGGGGTCGGCTACATGAATCCTTTTTCTACATTGCAGTGCGGAGTTATGGCGGTCGCTAGAGGGAAAACTGACCTGCAGTCGCACGGTTCGCATAGGGGAGGGGGGGGGGGGTGAACAACAACTCGTCTGTGCGGAGGAAAGATACTGGTCGAAGCTGCAAGCGACTGGGGGCGAGCAAAAGAGTTGAGCAGCGACTTGTCTTTGCAGAGGAAGGGTGCTGCTGGGAGATGTGAGCGATTGAGGCAAGCAAGGAGGGTGATCAGCTAAATTCATCTTTTGCGATAATTCATGCTTGTAAATTTTATTTTTTGCTTCATCAGTAAACAACATCACCTGTAAGAAAAGAACAATATCCCAAGATGGATCTCTTGTTTATAGGTGAACCTTCCTTGGATCTTGCTTGAATTAACTTAGCTATGTCCAACATTATATACAACAACAACAACAACAACAAACCTTTATCTCACTAAGTGGGGTTGGCTACATGAATCTTTTTTCTACTTTGCAGTGCAGAGGTATGGCGGTCGCTAGAGGGATGCGACTGACCTGTAGTCGCACGACCCGCATTGGGGAGGAGTCGCGCGGTTGTTCATAGTAGAAACGGATGGTAGAAACGGGCGCGGGCGGGATCTGTAGGTGGCTAGGGTGAGCATGAGGGGCGAACGACGACTCGTTTGTGTGGAGGAAAGACATTGGCGGAAGCTGCAACTGACTGGGGGTGAGCAGGAGGAGAGTTGAACAACGACTCGTCTTTGCGGAGGAAGGGTGCTGCTGGGAGCTGTGAGGGACTGAGGCGAGCAGGGAGGGTGATCAACCTCCTCTTTGTGTGGGAGGGAGATGCCGGTAGGGCCTGCAAGCGTTCAAGAGGAGCTGGCGAGATCAGTTCACCTAGGAGGTCACCATAGTGCTGGGATGGCTGTTGAGAATGGAAGGGACTCTGCACCGTGATAATTGGGCGAGGTACAGCCGAAACACCGCTCACCTTTGGATGAAACCCTCAAAAAAGGAACACCTTGACGACTCACCTAAAATTAGAGAAGGATCAAAAACTATTTAGCAATCAACACACCACAATCATAAATAAGATGGGAGTAAAAGGTAGACTACTTAAGTAGGAAAAGTAGGAAATGATTAAAGAAGAGTGTACAGGAAAAGGCAAAAATTTGAAATGCAGCCCAAGTAGGAAGTGAAGGATTAAGAAGGAGAGAAATTAGAGCATGAGATGGTTTGGGGCGGAAACTTCGGCATCAATTGGTTCTTGCTGGTTCTGTCCAACACGAAGGTTGGATCGGTCATGCTTGTGCCGCCCAGAACCCCCGAGCCCCGCGTCAATCTCCCGGGGTTTGGGGAGCTTCGATCTTGTTCATTGAAACTTCTAGTTCCTCAAAGTATGGAGTTAGATCCGCGATTTTGAAGGTTGCCAAAATTTTAGTGTCCCTTACCAGGTCAATTTTGCAGGCGTTGTCGTTCAGTTTTTTCGGCTCTGGGCTTGAGTTTGTCATAAGCTTCTACGGAAAATCACTTCTTTTTTAGCCATATCCACACGAAGTCGCCTTCTTGAAATGTTACTTTTTTCCTGGACTTGTTTGTGTGGATTTAATATTTGCGATTGTATTTCGTAGTCACCTTCCTAACTTCCTCGTGGAGTTGTTGAATCTGGTGAACACGTTCGATAGCATCCTTACTGATCTCTGATATGGGTAGAAGTGGGATCAACTTAAGCGGTGTGAGCGGGTTGTGCCAGCACATAATTTCAAACGGAGTGCGTCCCTTTGTCTGGCTTGTGGATTTATTGTAGGCGAATTCAGCTTGCGCAAGAACGAGATCCCGTCGTTTGATGATTTTTTCCACGAAGCATCACAGCCCACGAAGCATTACAAAAGATTCCCGAGACTCCTGTTAACTACTTCAGTCTGACCATCTGTTTGGGGGTGTGCCACAAGACTAAATTGATGTTTAGTGCCTAATTTACCGTAGAGGGTTCTCCAGAAGCAGCTCAGAAATTTGATGCCCCCTGTCGGAAGTGTTGGTCCGGGGAATGCCATGAAGTCTCACGATCTCACGAAGGTACAAGTTGACAATGTGAGATGCATCCATCAATTGGTGAAATGCGCCTTCTTTGTGAAATAGTTTACCTCCACTATCACAGAGTCCTTGTTTCATTGTGTGCGGGGAAGTCCTATCACAAAGTTCATATGTCTAGGGCGCCTCAGGTACCGGTAGAGGAGTGTACAAACCCGTATTCTGCCCGCAAATTTTGGTGATATGGCAAATCCTACGTTGTCGGATGTGTCGCTTCACATCTCTCGTCAGTTGGAGCCAAAAGAAGTGCTCTCATGAGTGCGAATCTTATTCCTGCCAAAATGGCCGACCAATCCACCACTGTGATTCTTCTGGATGTCGGCCTCTCTCAGAACATCGGGGAATGCATAATTTATTTTGTTAGAACAAGTAGTCATCCGTTCGGTAGTACTGCTAGGTAGGTTTCTCTTGACATTGTCCTTATATTTCTTGGAAGTCTTCGTCTGTCTCGTATAAGTCATTTATAATCTCAAACCCTACAACGCGAGTCTTTATGGATGTGATTAGTAGCTGACAACGACTCAATGAGTCCACGACGCGGTTCTTATTACTAGCTTTGTGCTTGACTACGAATTGAAATGAAGCTAAGAATTCCATTCACGCGGTGGATCACCCTTTTAGTTTGATTTGATTGCTTAAGAATTTTAAAGCTTCGTGAAACGTCAACAGGATGAACTCGTTCGTTAGTAGATAATGCCTCCAGTGCTCCAAGGTTCAGGCAATGACATAAAAATCCTTGTTGTAGGTTAACTATTTTCGTCGTGCATCATTTAACTTTGCGCTGAAAAAGCGATGGGGTGACCACCTTGACTGAGTAATGCTCCAATTCCCAAGTTGGATGCATCACACTTAACCTCAAATAGTTGGCTCAAATCCGGTAAGGCTAGAACTGGTACGTGAGTCACCTTCTTCTTTATTGTGTTGAAGCTAGTCTTACTTGTGGCTATCCAAGTGAAGTCTTTTCTTTTCAATAGTTCTGTGAGGGGGAACAATGATAGTGCTCAAGTTCTTGACGAAGCTTCAATAGACGGTGAACCCCAAAAATTGTTGTAGCTCGGTGAATGATTGTCCCTGTCCAGCTCAGGATCACCTCGATATTCGTCGGGTCCATCTTAATGCTTGCGCTAGATACAATGTAGCCCAAAAACATACTTGGTTCGTGATGAATTGATATTTCTATGGGTGGGCGTACGGATGTTCAACGCGTAAAACCTCGAATTTTGTTTGTAGGTGTTGCAAGTGTTTCTCTTCTGATTTATTATATATACTAGAATATTGTCAAAACAAACCATTACGAATTTCCCAATGTGGGCCTAGAAAACTTGATTCATCAATCAAATAAAAGTACTGGGCACATTAGACAGGCTGAAAGGCAAAACTGTCCATTCATAGAGACTATCTCGCATCTTGAAGGTGGTCTTCCACTCGTCTCCTGACCGCATTTTTATCTGATGATATCTACTGCGTAAGTCGGTTTTAGAGAAGTTGGTGGCTTTGTGTAATTGATCTAAGTGATCATCTTGGCGTGATGTAGGAAACCGGTTTTTGATGATAATTTTATTAATCGTGTGGTTGGCAATGCACATCCGCCATGAACTGTCTTTCTTGGGTACCATGAGGGCGGGGACGACCCATGGACTAGTGCTCTCTCAAACTAAACCTCTTGTAACGAGATCCTATATATGGCGCTATAGCTCCTCATGTTTTGTGGGTTGTAATCTGCAGGCGGGTTTATTTGGTAACACCAATCCTGGTATGAGGTCTATGACTTGTTGAAAGTCCCTTAGTAGTGGTAGTCCGTCAGTTGGGACGTATCGGAAGTTGTGTAGTAGCGGCTATAAACGTGTGGATATCTCTCTCTTCATCTGTACCTTCTAGGAAGACTAATGCAAGGGCCATTGTCGCATCTCGAACTGACTGGAGGAGGGTGGCCAATGAGACTAACACATCCTTAGTGTTGATCACACCTCTCACATCCTTGACAGGTAACAACATGATGCGTTTCCCATTCTTCTTATACCTGTAGGTGTTCTTGAAGCCGTCGTGCTGAGATTTCCAATAAAACTGTCACGGCCTTCCCAACAGAATGTGACGCGTCCTTTGGAATGACATCACACTAAACTTGCTATGCAATTGATCGCCGATTGAGAATTTGTTTATGCATTGATGATCTATGCATATCTCGTTCCCCTTTTTCAGCTAGGTGAGAGAATAGGATTGCAGATGCTTTATTGTAGCTAATTCCAACTTTTGTACCATAAGAGTAGACACAACTTTTTCACAGTTTCCACCATCGATGATCAAACTGCAGATTTTGCCATTTACCGTGCACGTGGTGTGAAAGATGTTGTGTCGTAGCCATGGCGAGTCTCTTTTTGGTTCTGACTGCATGACCCTCCGTATGACCAACATTTCACCTTCGCCCCCTGGAAGTTGAAGAGCTTCATCCACACTATCCTCCGACACAACTTCCTCTACATCATTGATGACGCCTTCTTCAGTGAACAAGACAACTCGGTTTGTGGGACAACTGACAACGATTTGGTTGTAACCTTGACACCTAAAATACTTCTGTGCATGAACTACCTTTTTCTAGCTTCCTTCTGCTTGGGGTGGTCTTCTTGCTTCCTGGTATTGATTGGCCAGCTCCGAAAGTGGTATTGTCGGCAGGCGTGGCTGTAGGTGATGGCTTGAATGTTGACTACTGTCAGACGGAAGACTGTGACCTCGCCTGCTTTTGCTGCCTTTCTACCTTTAATACTAGGTTCGGGACATTGCTCAGCGTCCAGTAGGGTTGTAGTTGAACGACATTGCTAGTGGCGAATTTTAGGCCCCTCAGATAATAGGTGATCGTGTGCTCCTCTTGCTCGACTAACTTGCATTTTATATGTAATTGGTGAAACTTTCCAGTGAGCTCCTGGATCGAAAGGTCTCGCTGCTGCATAAATTTCTTCATTTTTATCTGCTGGGTGATATTTTCACTATCGTCTCGTTTGCGCTGTCGCTGTAGATTTTTCCATCATAATGAAGTTTTTTTTTCAATTTAATAGTGCTAGTTTAACCATTCATCCTCAGGTATCTCCTTGTATTAAATGATGCGTTTATCTGCTTGCATCCAGTCAATGAAGTCGTCCGGATACATACTTTCATCAAACTCCGGTAGGTCTTTCTTGATGCCGAAGTTCTGATGGGCGCAAAACGTGGGCTCCGCTTGTGGACTTCTTTGATGGTGAATGTCGAAACAGCGTGGTCGATATTCATCGTCGCTGATGTCTTCACGATGAAACAAGTTTAGATTGTCATTGCGGTCTCCTCTTCGACTCTCGAGGCTGCGGTCAAGGGTGATGTCACCTTGAGTTCCATCGTTCATCTTGGCCAGTCGTTGCAAACAACGATTCTCCTGTTGCTGTATCTTTTCCCGGGTTGGCTCTGGCACGTATCGATGTGGCAACATGTCTGGGTGTGATTCAAAATGGGACGAGAAAGGAGAAGACAAGAAGAAGAGGGAAAAAGAAAAAAAAATTGGGTGGCTTGGGTGGGTGTGGTTACTAGAGAATCCTAGGCTAGGATTAGGGTTGGGCTAGCTCTTATGCCAAATGATACTGGAGTGAACCCAATTCACGTTGATTTCAAAAGGAGTTCAAGGACGATGCTACAACAATAACACAACACTGATAATGATAAATGCAATTTGTAGAAATAGAAACGGAAGTAAATAATAAAAGACAAAAACAACCCTCTTGTGCAGGTGTGGTAGATCCGGGAGTGGAAAGAGCTGTGGGGTGGTGCTCAAAGGGTGGCGACCGGCTGGACGATGCAGAGACGACCGACGGAAGGAGGGTGGCTCCAGCAGAGGGTCTGTGGGTTGGCCGCCAGGGGGGGTGGGCAAAGGTACAACAGTCACTGTCGGGACAAAACTAACCTACAATCGCACGACCCGCACAGGGGAAGAGTTGCATGGCTGTCTTAAGTAGAAATGGGCGCCGACAAGATCTGTAGGTGGCTGGAGTGAGCCAGAAGGATGAACAATGACTCGTCTGTGCAAAGGAAAGCGTTGGCAGAAGCTGCGAGCGACTGGGGGCGAGTAGGAGAGTTGAACAACGACGCATCTGTGCTAAGGAAGGGCGTCGCAGGGAGCTGCGAGCGACTGGGGAGAGTAGGGAGGGTGGTCAGTGGCTTTTCTGTGCTGGAGTGGGACGTCGTTAGGGCCCGCGAGTGTCTGAGAAGAGCTAGCGAGTTTGGTTCATCCGGGGGGTCACCACGGAGAGCTAGGATGGTCGTTGAGGATGGAAGGAAACTGGATGGGGATAACCTTAGGCGAGTTACAGCCGAAGCACCGCTCGCTATCTAATAGAGTCCTCAGAGAGGGAATGTCTTGGCGACACACTTGATATCAGAGAAGGATAAAATACTTTTTAGCAATCAACACACCACAATTATAAATAAGATGGCAGTAGAAAGTAAACTAGGTAAGTAGGGAAAATCGACATGGAATAAAGAAGAGTGGACATGAAAAGGCATGAATTTGAAATGTAACCCAAGTAAGAAGGGAAGCATTAGGAAGGGGAGAAATTAGATCATGAGATGGAGAGAGGTAGACCAATTGGTTCTGGTCGGTCTGGTCTGGTCTCGGGCTTGATCGGTCTTGCTTGCGCTGGCCAGAACCCTTGAGCCTCGCGTCAAACAGTAGCTCCGCCACAACTTGTTTTGACCTGTTTCACTGCTACAACTTATTATTGATGAAGCCAGTTGTGAAAATGCAGTGTCTATACCAGTGATCGATAAATTAACTTGGCCATTTAGAAGCGCACCCATCCTTATTTTGTCTTGGTTAGAAAGAAGAATAAATTCATAGCTGATATGAGATTTCCCATAAAGTTTCTATTGGAAACAAGTTTCAAGAGAAAGTGTGGTGTGCCGGGGTACCTATAAATGTGTGTCACGTCCTATTAGATTGTCCTTGACAGTATGACCATTGCACATATCATAATGGCGACAAGAACACATTCTTTCACCAAAGCTGGAAACTTATTGCACTCTACTCTTGCATTGCAAAGAGTCCGAGGTAATAAGCGTTGAAACAGAGTTTTAAGGATGTCGTACCATGAAGTTTCTTTTTGCAAGCTTTGAGAGGAGTATCTGCAACACTAGCATATGTTATCCAAGTGGGGAATGAGTTTGAGGAGCTAATATCAAACGCAAGGAAACCTTAGTGAACTTAAGGATTTTCGGACGTACAATCACCTCTTCTGTTGTCAGTACTGAGAGTTCCATCACGTCATCCTTTCAGATGGGGATAAAAATTTTCTTAATTATTTTTAGAAGACTATAGAAAAACTAAGTACTATGTTTCAGTTCAGTTTAGCAGAACTCCCACAGACAAATTACTAGATAGTAGTTGTGAGCTGTGGCTTTTAAAATCTCCTTCAATGTTTTGTGGGAAAGTACATCAGACGGTAATATCCAAGTGTTTTTTTCAGAGAAAAAGAAAGAGCATCTCCTAGCTTAGGAGAATAACGTAGGAACTTCCAAATCAGCAGAATCGCGGGATAATGAGTGTTATCATGATTCTACGACGATCCTGAGCTGGAAACACAATCGCGAGAGGGCTAAATTGGGAGATGTAGTTCGACCGGAAATTTAGCATAGACTATTTCCCTTTTTTGTTCATTTCTTTTTCTTTCTTCTAATTAGAGTTTTTTTCTAGTTGGAGATTATTTATATGTTTTTTTTTCTATTTTGGGGATTTTAAGCTATTTTTGGGTTGTTGGAGATTATATTCTTGATTACTACCATAAGGAATGTTGTATCATCTTTCTTTTTCTAGTGACATATCTGTAGCTTGTTCAGGAAGAGATGGTGACCTCCTCACCATCTGTACATCCTCATTTTGTGGTTCCCTATGCTGTTTTCAGCTGGGATAGCTGCGAAACGACGTCGATCCCCATCCACATGACGTCGAACTCACATATTATCATTCCCTCGCTATTCTGCAATCATCTCCCTGTTAGATCCACATCTTAAACACCTATTAGGAGCACTAGAACAATGTCACACTGCTTGGAAAGACATGAATAATGACGGCTATTGTTTGGGATGCCTCATGCAATAATGAATGGTGTGAGAGAATATAAGCAACAATGATGGCTCTTGAGTAGAAAACCTATAGTTAAGGAATCTCAAGTGATCAAAATCGTAAAGATCAGGTCACACAATATCGGAGGAGTCGATGAGAAGAGGACATGTGAAGGGCTTGGTGATGTTGAACATAAATCATGTATGTCAAATAGAAATAAACAAACAAAGGATCTAGCAGAATTAATATATGCTCCAGAAGTGAATTATTTTCTGCAATTGCTAAATTGAAATTACACTTGTTTTCTATCATGGAAGGGGATCATTAGTTTGCAAAGTTGCAAAGGTAGATGATTACGACAATGAGGAATGGTGGTGGCGTCAGTGAGGGGAGGAATTCGGAGGATGGAAAAGTCGGGGATAAATTCCCTCGTGAGAAAGAGCTACAACTAGCTCACCACTCGATCCCCTGGAAGGGAAACACCATCTCAGATTAGCTACAATCGGAGTACCACCCGCATTTGGATAAAACCCTAGAAGAGGATGACGACGGCTGTTCCAATAGAAAACATACGTCAAAATTGAAAATCTAAAACAAAAGAATCACATAAATAAGCCCTAGACTTAGGATTGGATCCCCCTATGAGAAGGAGGTGCCACACCAACCTGGGAGAGCAGGTTGGCCCTCCCAAGTTTGGACCGGTTCGGTCTGGATGAAGCAATTGCTGGATTGCCTCTCACGATTCTTTATGCCCGCATCACTGTAGTGGTAAGGCGTGAAGCTCCTGCATCAGTTGCTCATGTTTTCAAATTAGTGAATAGCATTTTGTGTTTGCACTAATAAGAATTGAAGAAAAACGGTTGAGTATTTCATTTCAATATTCCTATAGTTTTTATACAATAGTAAAGATATCCAATCAAGGAATAATAATTATAGAATAATTACAATAGCCCATATATTGATGAGTAGATTGAATATTAATTATAGAATAATTATAATAGTTCATGGATTAATGAGTAGATAGTGAAGATCCCATGGATTAATGAGGTTGCAGTGGAAGTGGAAGGTAGTGTTAGAAGGCTTTGTGAGTGGGGACCCAACCGGCAAAAAATATGCACTTGTTTCACATCCCCATTCAAGCAAAATAATGGATTTCATCCATTTCCACCTTAGTTGATAATTTTTTAATATTTCTGTGATACTCTTTTGTTGATTTTATATTTATGTTGTTCATATGAGAATGCTAGAGTATAATCTATTGTTGTAGATGTTTTTTGCAATGCTCTTCGCAAGGTTTTTGTCTTCTTCGTGCTTTATAAATAGCTCAATTTTTTTCCTTAAAGAACTTGCTAACCTATCATAATCACTTTAGATTGTGTGGGAACAAAAAGGGGACAATGCAACAATGAAGTGTGAAATAATGGGTATCAATTTCGGATAATGCAACTATGAAGACGACAACGATGAGAAAAATATTTGCAGCAGTGCATTGATGAAGGTTACAATATGAAAATAGGGGAAATGAGAGAGATTTTAGCAGTGAAGGCTTGCAAATAATATGCAACATAGCTATGAACGGGTTAACTTATGGAGAGGCTAAAAAAGATGTTTATGTCTCTGATACCACAAAAAGAATTGTAAAGAATTAGGTGAATGCGTCATTCTAATATTTGTGCAATTTTTATACAATCCTTGGAGAACTAATAATAGGAAATATTTAAAATTAGAGAATTATATTTACTAGCCCATGGATTAATGAGTATACAAAAAAAAATAATTATAGGATAATTATAATAGTTCATAGATTGTTGATTAGCTAGTAGGGATCTTACGAATCAATGGTTGTAGTGAAAAATGAAGGAAACATGGTGAAAGTTTCTGTGAATGCTGATCCCAACTAGCCAATATCTATGTAATTTTTTCATATTTAGTATGATATTAATGTCACAAAGGTTTTATCATTGTTTATTTTTTTCGAATTTATTTTGCATTCATTTCCAAGATGTTGACTCGACCTCTCAACAAAGGAGATGAATTTTATCAAAGCAACTTAACTGATCGTGTTTTGAGTTATGTTGCATACTTCACCCCTTATAGTTTTTTTATTTTTATTTTTTTAATCACCATAAGACTGTTTGTTACTTCACCCCTTACACTAGCAGCAAAAAAACTAACATAAATAGTTGGATTCATATATCAAAGGGGACTTTAACTTTATATGCCTTATAATGATCATAATTTTCTAGATACCCACACTGATTGTTTTCTTAGAGAAACGTGCCCGAAGGTTTATTTTTGACATTAATATCTTTTCTTCTTTAATATCCATTTTCCCAAATTTATCCCTTGAAAAACACTTAGAATTGCTATTCTATTTCTATTCAACAAATTTTAACACTTCCAAGCATTCTCTGTTGCTAATTTTATTATCATTTTAGTGGAGATTTTTTTTGTTAAGTATGTTGTGAAGTCGAATCAGATAAAATAGTTTAACAATAACTTTGACAACCATATGAAGTTTTCTTTTAATGTTTGAATTATGTTATACATATGATTAAGCAATTAAGTAATGATTCATATGATTTTATATTTTCACGACGCGGGACCGCTCTGGCGTCGGCATTCGCATTTGCATCAACATCTTAGGGTTCCACCTCACCGATGGCGTTTGATTCTTCCTCCCGCTTCAGTGTCGTCTTAGTCTTTTTGGCCGACCTCTTCGGTTGTCTTATCGTCGTCTTCTTCACTTTCGTCCGTGGATTTCGCGTGTTTCTCTTGTCACTGGCGCGAAGCCGTGTCTGCACGTGCACTCGACTTCGACTTTCTCTCTTTTTGCTCGACTACTCGGTATTGAGTGTTGCACTCGCGTCCTCCTTGCACACAAGTGAGCTTGTTCTCCCTGCACGTACGCGAGCTGCGATCGCAGTCCAAACTCAATTCCTGTAGCTTGCCGTCGTTCAACTCCTTGTTTCATGGCTTCTGCTTCTTCTCAACCACCAACTACTTCAGTTTTAAAGCTTAGGAATGTTTCTTTTGTTGATATGGTTGGCTTTGTGGGATCAGATCAGGCTTCCCTCAAGTTTATCATGAATCATTCAAAGGCCAGGGGGACTGCAACTTTTTCCCACCGTTGTTGAGGCAGTTCTTCCTCAAACCATAAATACTACGAATTTTGTTGTAGACGAATTTTGTTGTAGTATATGCTAGTCGAAGTGTCTTGGAACCACCTATTGCGAGAGACGAGGTTACTCAAGTTCTGGAGAAGCGCCAGGATCAAGATGTGTTGCAAGTTGAGTCAAATCAGCAGTTTACAGATCAACATACCCCCCGAGGTGACCTCTCCATCGAAGATCCACCTATTGATCAGACGGGACTATCTTTGGCAGATGATTGACAGGTTTATAAATCTAGGAAGAAGAAAAAAGGAATGCTAGAACTCAGTAATTCTCAGGATAGCTGTCTCATAGTTTCGGGCGAAAGCTCACATCTCAGTATGTTGCTGGACTCCCTCCTTAGATCTAGGAGAAAAGGGAAGTGGTAAATCCATCGAGTACACCCACCATAATTAGGAGTTTTTTTCTTTTTTTTTATAATTTTGGAGATTACATATGGTTTATGTCTCCTTTTGAATAAGTTGTAATCCTTGTGAGTGGACTCTTTATACCCACTCATCAAAATTTTTGTATCCTCCCTTGTATCAATGAATTTGCCTTTTCAAAAAAAAAGTAATGATTCATATGATTTATATTAATTTATATTTATTTTCCTCAGATGATAATATGAAGTAGTGACTGGCAGCAAATACATTTAAAGAACTCAATAGTTAAGCATGCTCGTGTGACATGTTGAGCTTTCCATTGTTAACCATCCCATTTATTTTTCATGTTGCTGTTGGGCTTTAGAATATGTTACTACTACTTTTGTGACATTTTGAGCAAGGGCTAGGGGCTTGTGGATTGTTTTTTGGGTTAATTGATTTTTTAATGAGTTGAAGCTATTGTTTGAAAAAATTTATGTATAATGAAATATCTTGAATACTGTGTAATGAAGTATCCCGAATACGATATAACAAAGCATCCCAAATACGGTATAATGAAGTATTCTGAATACTGTGTAATGAAATATCCCGAATACGGTATAATCAAATGAGCCTTATCGAGCTTATAAATAAGTTATTTGTGGAACTTGCAAAAATAAATGAACTTCTAAATAATTAACTAAAATAAGCTTTAGCTGATCTTTTTTATAAGCATTAAATCAAACTTTAATCAAGACATAAATAAATTAACTAAAAGGCTGTTCAAACTTGTTCATTTAACAAACAAGTATTTATAGAAGTGTTCGAACTTGTAATTAATCAAATAACATAAACAAGTTCTTATCGAGCCAAGTTGAGCTTAGCTTGTCAAGCACTTAATTCGTTTGCAGCCCTATCTTTATTTAATTATTTGTATGTTGTTCTACCGAACAATCATTTAGCATAGTTTTGGATGACTGCTGAAATTTAGTTGCTGTTTTGTTATTCAAAACTATCATGAAAATATTGTTTTTCAGGCTTATCCATTCTCCATGATTTTACCTTCATTAAAAATAAAAAAAGTTGGAGTATTATGAATAAAGTCTGCACGCTCAATAAATTATGCCTACTTTTCTATATGCTCACTATAAATACTCTTGTATAATTTTTAATTTGTTTTGTTATAAGCTTCAATCTGTAGAATATATGGGTGTTTGTGTAGCCTTTGAAGAAATGTATAGTTTTCCGTTGGAATTCAAATTTGGGAAAAATGAAATGCATAATCTAATAGTTAAATATTAATTAAAATGGCTTTTTGAAAAATAAAATTACTTAATGTCATAGTCAAATATAAAAATTATGTCACTGTTTGCATGTACCATTTTCACTTTTAGAAGTAATACTATTCAGAATGTTATAGTTGGCTTTTTAAATGTGTTTGAATTCACATTTGAAGTTGTCTCTTGTCAGTCATATATTGTGGTAAATGTCACCTTTTAGTTCATTAGAATGTAATCATCCATCCGATAACCCTGTTGTTGCAAGGAGTAATAAAAATAAATAAATAAATAAATGGTTATATTGTTTGGCTCAATATTATTGAGTATAGTTTTAAGTGATTATGTTGAGCAAATATAATAAATTTAAAATATAAATATGTTTAATCAAAAGTCCATGTATTTTAATGGTCTTTTTTATTTGTTTTCTGGAATGAATATTGCAGGTGTCTTCCGCATTTTTGGTTTTGAGAGTACTTGATTTTGAATATAGAACTGGAGCTTTTGCAGTGAAGTTCTTTCGCCTGTGTTCGTATCTGTTCTAATGGGTATGCTCCTAACTTTTGTAATTTTGAACTTGCTGATATTTTGTTCTGGCTAAATTATATTATTTTTTGTTTCACAGTGTTTATGTATAAAGTTTCTGTTGCAATGTATTTGTCCATTTGACCTGTGAGCTATTTCTAATGAGATGATCATTAGACTGTTCGTAAATTCTACTTTTAGGCACCAGATATGCATGGAGATTTAGTCTCTGCTTGATTCTTTTCGTCCCACCTTTTTTTCGTTCTATTGATAAAAATTTATGGCTAATTTTGGTTCAATTTTGTTTTTTACTTTTATTTTTATTTTTTGCTTTTATTTTAAAAATATGTTTAGTTTTTTTCATAATTTTATTTTCTTTTTTAAAGATAAATTAATTTATTTTTACAAACACTCAAAACATCTAAAAATTATTTTGAGTGTTTTTAAAAATAACTAAATATGTTTTAACATACAAAACATATTTTATTTCAACTCAAAATGTATACAAAGTACAATAAAAATAAAATATAAAAGATAAAAATTAGAAGTGATCCCAAATGGTCCCTTAATTTTTGTTTTTCTTATAAAGAGACATGAGTAATTGATTTAGACAAATTTTCCTTTTTATTTTTCATTAATTTGTGAAATGAAAGAGGATGATCTAAAGTTGGAGAGTGATAGCCTAAGCGTAGGCTCGGATAAGGAGCATCTCCAGACAGACTTTTAGGATGACAAGTTTAAAGGTGAAAAATGGCCCACAAAATGAATTAAATCCCATACTAGAATCGAGAATGTTATTGCGCTATGTGTAAACTGTTAAACTCGGTTATTTTGGGTGCTTCTTGCTGTAACTGGCATAGTTTCATCTAGAATTTTACAAGTTAAACAAGTTTTTAATGGAGCACTTTTGTGATGGATGATCTCCTAAAAAATTGCACCACGTAGAATAAATCTCCAGGTTCAATCTAATATGAGATGGGCTAGTCCAAAGTTGTTACAAATATCTCAAAAAGCACAAATATGATGCACTTGTTCTCGATCCAAAAACGTATTATTTGGTAGTGTTTGGCCGCAGCTTAGTTTGAAGTTAAATAGGATTTATCAAATTCGATAAATTTGGATTTATCAAATCCACACTGCGAAAGAAAAGCTTAAGAGTGATGGTGGAATAAATCCGCCTTGTAATTGGATTTACTAAATTTGGATTTACATCTTAAAAAAAGATGGAACAATAGAAGAAAAGGACAGAACACGAGAAAATTTGATTTAGTGGAGCGTTGGATTTATATGTTTATATTTTGGTGTTTGCCTGAATTTAAGTTAAATTTATTGTTAAATTTTATAAATAGTATGCTATCAAACACCGTCTTAATGTCGCAAAATCCAATTGTTTAAATACACAACAACAAAAAAATTGTAATTTTGTCAGCGAACTCAGAATGAATCAAATATTTCTTGAATAACTGGTGACAGGTGACGTTAGGGGTTGTTGGGGCCTACTCCATCAAGCTTCATGCCAACTTTATGATCCAATGATATGTTTTTTGGTTTCTTGTACTTAATCTGTATTACACTCTTATTTACAATTGTAGGTGGCTGAAATCAAAGACAATTAAGCAATGGGTGACCGAACTTTCAATAGACTTAAACAATAATGACCATTTTGACATAACCAACAGAAATGAACTTTCTCCTCGCAGCAAAAGCAAACATCCATTTTATTAACAGGAGCAGAAACAGGAGGATGAAGATTAGAGTTTTTGATTCTATCAAAAACTGGCAAGACTTAAAAAGAGTGATTCTGTTATTCCAATATTTTCATCAGATCAATAAATATCATTTGTTGGTAATAAATAAAATAAAATAAAAATTATAATATATGGTTTATTATGAAGTAATTATAAAAAACTCATCTCTATACATGCGTTCTAATATGAACCATTATTTTAAAAAACATTTTATCATTCACGTGATAACAAATTCATGACTACAAGTACTTTGGTTGCATTCCATAACATTTGGGAACTTAGCAAATCGTGCCCAGCAGTTGCAGACTCAATTCTGAGTGCAGAGATCCCTAATGCGTCATATTGTTCTCTTATACATGATTCAAACTTCTGTAGTTTACATAAATACAATCACACATATATAATATTGTAGTGGATTCCATAAAATTAGTCTCCATAAGCCAAATATTCCTTGGGGTTTGAATCAAGTAACCGAATATAACAAACTTCAGTCTACAGTCAACTATTATATATATTAGATTCACACTTCTGCACAACTCTCTCAAAC
The DNA here is from genome assembly GCF_001263595.1 of Phalaenopsis equestris. Lineage (NCBI taxonomy): Eukaryota > Viridiplantae > Streptophyta > Magnoliopsida > Asparagales > Orchidaceae > Phalaenopsis > Phalaenopsis equestris. The sequence goes on along the minus strand of NW_018164833.1, from coordinate 642,511 downwards.
AAAATTAATGGCACATGTACAATTACAATTCGAATCACTATCATTTTAATTTGGCAAGACTCGTATCTGATGGACTCGTTGCTTGGGACTTTTACATCAGAATCTGTTTGTTTTGGATGCTTGATATTAGATTACATCTGTAGAATTTTCTTCCACTTATTTTTAGCTATATAACAGGTGGATAATTTACACTGTAATTTAATAGTGATTGTAACTATGTTGGTGAAGGGTGCTCATTAGTGTGATCGGCCGATTTGAACTCATTTTACACAATATTGATTGGAAAATGAAGATTTGACTGCAGCAAACAAATACATGGAGAGTTGAGTGAATTAATTTGCACGGAAAAAAAAAAAAGGTAATAAAGGAGAACCTTCAGGTTTTAGTACTAACTTCAAAGATCAGTTTGGAGATATGACTTTTTGGCTTAAAAAAAAACTTTAAATTTAAGGAGAAGCTAACTATTTTATCAAACACAGGTTCAGAGATATCCTTAAACCTTTGATGGCTTTAAGAAAAATAAAAAAAAATGGCTTGAGAGGAGAAACTAGATGGTTTGGAGTTTGATGGGACAACATAACATTTATATATATATATATATAGTTATACTTAAACAACTCAACTCAAATAGTGATTGAATCAACTCAAACTTTTTTTTTTTTGAGTTAGGTTCAAATCAAATATTCATGCAGATCATTTATTCTTATTGTTATAAAATCGAAGCAGCGAGCAATAAAAAAAGCAGCACGCATGCGCACTCGCGCACATTCACCAGCTCATATAAATTGGAACAAATAAAGTGGTATATCTTTGTACATGGAGAGAAGTTATTTACAGACTTCTGCAATACCCCTTATAGGTTACATACTCGAAGGGGGTAATGAAGCTAAACCACATGAAATGTAATCTAACTATCCATGAAACATGTAATCTTTAGTAAGACAAAGCACTCTGACTGTCACGCATCATCATGATAATCTTCAATTTTTGTTAAGCTATTCAAACAAACTTTTCAACCAAAGGGCTTCTTTACAAGCTTTAGTAATTATTATGTACTCAACTTCTGTTGTAAACAATATCATTGTGGTTTATAAGGAGTCCTTCTAGTTGATCGTGCAATCGTTAATAGTAAACATGTATTATGTAACTGATCTCCATATATCAAAACCTCTAACAAAATTTGAATCAACATAGTGGATGACTTTTTTATAGTTTTCCTGAACTACAAACAAACATATTTTATTTCACATAAGTACTTAAGAATCCATTAAATTGCCTTTTCAATGCTCATTACTTGGATTACTCATATATCCATGTATTACATTGATTACATGTAATTAGTTTGGACAAAAACATATCATAACATATATGAAAGGCCTAGCTACATTGAAATATGGAGCTTAAAATATATAATCAATCACATCATCTAACTGTGGACTCAAAGTTGATGAAATTCTAAAGTGTGAGTATTAGTATATTTGTCATTCTGTATTTTGAATATGTGTAGAATTTTCTTAATAATTTTTTTTTTTACTAAAAAATAATTTACTTGGCTTTCTTTGTCCATAATTCCTTATGCCGAGAAAGTTCTTTATATCTCCTAAATCTTTCATCTTAGATTTATTACTCAATTGAGCCATTTATTTGTTAATTCTCATTTATTCTTGGTAGCTATGATCATATTATAAACATATAAAAACAAATAGACAAATGGCCCATCATCATTCATGTTGGTGTCATCTTTTAGCGCGTTCTTAAGGCCATTATTTCACTAGAGCACTTCAAGGTTTGATTCACTACCTTGTGAGGCAAAGGTGCAAAATTTAGAAAATCTGAGTCTGGCACCACAACACTGAAGACTTCTTCGCTAGCACCACAGAGCTTTTACGTGCGATGCGACACTAGATAGTGCAATTGTGAACACATGAGTGTACTTCATTATTTGTTTTGAGAAACCAATCATGTGCCACAGTGTCGAGTCTCGGAGCTACAATGCTCGGTCAATATGATTAATGGTGGACACCACTAAGCTTTCCTAACGGCGACCTAGTCAGGTGTTTTTCGTGGCGGCACCCGACATTGTTGTGGCACCGGTTCTCCGAGAATTTCTAGCAAATGCCAAGGAAAGCTCAGACGACCAGTGTACGTTCAAGAAAAAAATGTAGCCTGGGATAGCTTGATGATCAACAATGTATACGACCTGGTCGGATTACACTATTAATCATTATACTTGATTTCTGTAGGAGGATCCTGATTTTGATGTGATTCTCCCCTATTTAATGTGAAAAAATATTACATCAGTACTACACACGTAAAAATAATGTGCGTAATCAATCAAATCACGTCACGACATCACGCGCGACAGAGCAAAAAAAAAAAACGGCGCAGTAACACGGGGAATATTCCCCCCTGTGTTATTCATGTGTTATTGCATGTTATTCATGTGTTATTGTGTGTTATTCATGTGTTATTCATGTGTTATTGTGTTATTAAAACACCAAAAATATTCACAGGACACAATAACATATGAATAACACACAATAACACATAAATAACACCGGGTGGGGGAATATTCCAGTTTTACTCCGCCGTTTTTTTTTCTCTGTCGCGCGGGGTATCGTGGCGTGATTTCATTGGCTATGCACGTTACTCTAGGTGCGTAGTACTGATGTAATATTTTTTCATTTAATGCAGTCCAATTCTTAGGCTCGCTGGAAGGAGCATGATGGAAAAATTCTCAATTTGTCTGACCAAATCTTTAACCCATGAGTCCAAAGCTTGGCACCAATTCATATTCGCCGGGCTTCTATTGAATTGCACTATTCAAAAGTAGTATTTGATTGACGTTAGTCAATTTAGTTTGGGCTCCATTTGGTACATAACCTGAGGCAGTTCAACTATCGGGATTAGCTCGCGTGTGAGTTGTTGGACAATGTCTCCATCATTGGTCACGCCGTCAGTCACTTAAGAGCTGCAAAATAGCCAACAGTTCGCCAGTTTGAATTGAATGGAGGGCCCAAGTAGGGTTGTAAACAAAACAAGTGGAGATTGAATGAGTTCGTGCTTGACTCGTGTTTGGCTTGTTTAGAATTGACTAGTGTATGAAATTGCTCGTGAAAAAAGTGTTTTTGTTCGGCTCAATTTACATATTCTTATTTGTGTTTGGCTTGTGTTTGAGTCAAATTGACTCATTTAAATTAAATAGAATGAATAGATACGTGGTATTGGCTTTGAACAGACATCAATTCTGTGCAATAAAGACACACAACTACATGATCACATGAGCTATAATCATGTAAACTTTGATATTAATGTTGAAAATATAATATTATATAAAAAATATATAATATTTTATTATATAACTAATATATATAATTTCTTTTTTTGAGCTAAAATGAGTCGAATACGTTTGAACAAAGGGTTGTTCTTTCTAAACTTATTTGTAATTCGAAATTATATATATATTCATGTTGGCCTCCTCTACTTAATGAACAATTCGAACATAAGTTACTTAACGAGTTGAACACGAGTTGATATGAATAACGAGCTTTTTGACAGTCATAAGCTCAAGTCTTTGGGAAATTCTTCAGTGGGGACCTACCTAGCCAATTTAATCCCCATCCTTACACGCTCTTTTCAGAGGTCGGGCAAAGGGGCGCAGTGGGCGGTGCCGACGATGACGACAACGGCGTCGATGAGCAAAGTACTAGGCTTGACATTGTTTCTTTTGCTTTGTTATTTGTATTTTCTCTTGGTGTATTTCTCCCATTTAAGGGATTGTAGCTCTTTCATTTTGTTAAATTTAATGTACGAACATTCCTAATGTAATGAAAAAGTTGTTTGTTTAGCATATTTTTTTCATGTGGATGCTTTAGTATTTTTTGCAAGCTATTTATGAGCATGTTTGGATGTTTGGGATTAAAAGTAAAAAATGTCCAACTTTGGTCTGGCGTTGTGATGCCAACTCGTAGCGCCTAGGTGCCTCACACATCGAATGGTCCTGGGTGGATGTCTGAACTACCGGATGTTACAGACAAGTTATAATTTATCCCAAGCCATGCAGGTGGATATTCTACATTAGTGATATAAAAAAATGATGCCAACAAAGAACCCCCAACAAGTATGTTACGCAGTTAAGACACGATGCACTTGTTGGAAACTGCTTAATTTTTGGTCAAGCCCAGACTAGTAATTAGGTTACGTAGCCTAAGCAACCAAAAAGAGCCAAGTACCCTAGGAAGGAAAAGCCACGAGAGCCATAACCACTTCTAGAGGGATGTGGAGGAATGCACACGGGATTTACATCCACCCCGACAACGGGTTTAGACGCCGTAGAGGCATGACCGGAAAAAGTTGTTCAGAGGTCGTAGAGGCATGACCACGCCCGGTATGTTCAGGGGTTGACCTACGAATGAGTTCAGGGGCCGTAGAGACATGACCCAAAAAAGTGGTTCAGAGGCCGTAGAGGCATGACCATGCCCAAAAGGTTCAGGGCCATAGAGGCATAACCTACGAATGTGTTCATAGGCTGTAGAGGCATGGCCTAGGGGTGATTTCAGAGGTCATAGAGACGTGACTCAACCTAGGTCTTATGTCACTCTTTGTGAGGTAGGTGTGTTGGCTAAGGAGCCGAGCAATAAAGCTAAAACGTAGAACGACGAGATTTTCTCATAAAAGGACCGACTAGACCATCTTGTGGTCCGAGAAGCATCGGAGCAGGTGGCTATAGAGCCGAAAAAGTCAAAAGACAAGATTTCCTCATAACATAGCAGACTCTGAGGTCGTAGGGCTCGAGGCACATCGATACACATCAGATCGTAAAGTCTAGAATTATTTTTTATTTGCAAAAAAAATATTAAATTTTCTTAAACAAAGCCCCAAGCCATTATTAGCGTGGAGACATTTAATTTGTTTCCATGTCTGCTTCTTAATCATAATCTTTCAATTCTTAATGGTAATAAATGCATCACTCTTTTGCTTTAAGAAGAAAACCCATACTCCAAAAAAGTAAATAAATAAATCATCAATTATCAATAACAAACATATCACACCATCTTCAAGCAGTATTGTGGATGGTTTTCAAAAGTTAAATTTTATGTAGTTTAGCATTCCCATACTATTATGAATATTTGTGTTGAATTTAACTCTCTTGTACTGTTCAAGCAGGTACTGCTCATGAAACTTTAACTAAGAATGATCTGACCATCACTAAGCTCTCTTCTACTCACTTCAATCATCTCATTCTCTGCGCTAAAGTCTAGTTATTTCATCATCTTATATAGAATAAGTAGCAAATATTACATCAATGAACGCCATAAACTTTTACAAGACATGTAGTCTAGTTGTCTTGTTCTATTTTTTCATTCAAGCAATTGTCGAATTTTTAAACTCAATCTTTACCAAAATATTTATACCCTTTAGCATCAAGAGTATTTAAGAAAATTATATATATTTTTAGATCAATGACATATCTAGTACCTCCAAATGTTCTTATGACTATCAAATATTTTGACTATGATTGTTTCAATATCAACATCTTATAAGGAGCATTATTCCTCATTGGTACAATACTTTTAGATACTATTTGATATCTTAAGAAAATCAAGCACTATTAGGACACATGTGAAGCATGCATGTTAAATAAAAAACTCAATTATTACAAGATTCATTATGTAAGATAACTAAGAGTTTATCATCACTAATAGCTTCTTCAACAACACTGACTTATTCAAAATAATTTGATTATTGTTTTTAATTGGTTGTTACTTTTTTTATTATTGTTTTGTAGTTTGTAACATTCAGATTTGATCTGGTATTCTTCTAATAATTGCATATATTATTCCTATTTTCAAAGTTTGGTTTGTCTTTTCTATCGACACCAAAACTCCCCACAAGTCCTCCATTGAATGATCTTCTAATAATTGCATATATTATTCCTATTTTCAAATTTTGGTTTGCCTTTCCTATCGACACCAAAACTCCCCACAAGTCCTTCTTGAGCAATATATTCATCCACAAATTGCTTCATTTTCTCCTTAAAGAATAAGCATCATAAAATTCATTCAAAATAAATATCTCCCGGCGATATAAAATGAAATCTTTAATATTGCACATGATAAAAATAATGAATATAACATGACTAATGCTAAGTTTTTCATGTCATAATTACTCTCCATGGCCTCTAAATTAGACATAATTTCTTTAAAGGTAATCAAATGATCTAAAAGAGTTCGAACCTGTCGGAGTAAACGTTATTCAGATGCAACTCACAGATGAGATCCTTCATCATGGACAACAACGTAGTTTCAACCATAATGCATTGGCTATTTTCCCTTTCAAAAAACATCCTAAAAAATTTTATTCGACACATGAAGATAAGCCAGAGATAATTTTTTTCAATCATCGTGTTGTTTCTCATATGACATCCACAATGAGAGCATCTTGTCAAATCCTAGTAATGCATCATCTAAATCTAATTGCACCAAAATTGCTCACACCCTGTCTCGCTAAAGCAAAAGATTTTGTGTTACAATCCAAAAGCAGAATGTCATATTTCATTGTTGTCGTCATCGAAATAAAAAATACTCTATTATCACTTATAATAAAATCAAAGCAATGAACAATAAACTAAGCAAAATAAATAACACAGGTTTTACGTGAAGACCCAAAATTTTAAAGACTCTGAGTTGAGGAGAATTGACTAGATCGAAAGAAAGAAGTTACAAGTGGAGTGTCGGCTCACATAAGATAAAACAAAATAAAGAGTTATGCTATTGTACAAAGGAGATGGGTTGTTTATATTCTTCTACAAGACCCCTTAAAATGAATATACTCAAGAAGGTGCCAATGAAGCAAGAACATAGGAATTGCAATACAAATTCTACTATAAGCTCTAGTGACAAGAAGCAAGACACTGGCATGGCCACCCTATACCAAACTAAGGCAAGATGCACATTTTTAATTAGAACAATTTACATGCATAACATGCAATTCTTATGTATTTATATATCTAACACCGAAACTTCATTTTTTTACATACAAACCACTTTACATAAAAAAAAGGTGTATTTCACTTTTTAAAATTTAAAATGGTGCATGTAACGAAAGCTTTGTGCGGTATAATTGTAAAAAATTTAAATTTAGGTGTTAGTATTGTAAATACATAGGAATTGGGTGGTATATATGTAAATATCCATTTTGCTTATCATCTCAGGGGCAAATTGAAGCCCAAATAAGCGATGAAATAACAAAAATTAAAGCGGTATATAACATCACACACAAACATTCTCTCCAATTCAGAGGTAACATACAATTCTATCTTCAATTTAATAAGAAGAATATTCAATGCTTATTATTATGCTGATTACCTGCAAATAATTGAATATTTTACCATTTATAATATAATTTACAAATATATATATTAAACATTTTTCTAGCTATCTAAAGCTAAAATCATGTGATTTAATTGATATGCTTCTTTTATTTCATTATTTAAGAAGTTAATCCATTTTATTATTTAATTAATTAATTTTTATATATTTTTGTATTATCAACTCATAACAAAAATCAACATTTGCTTATGTTAATGAAGAATACAAATTTTTATTTTTGATCAATAGCATTAAATATATAATTAATTAAGACTCAAATACAACTGGATTTCGATAAGAAAAACAAGAACAAGCCTCAACATGATTTTAAGGGCCCGTTTGGGGTAGCTTTTTTTGGTGTGGTGGCGTTTTGAAAACGCACCCGACCTGTTTGAGTAAACTGCGTTTTGACAGCTTATGCGTTTTCAAAACGCTGAAAACAGTTTTTTCACACCGCACCTATCTAGGTGCGGTGACAGCTTTCTAGCTGCGGTCTGACTTTTCCAAAAAAATAAAAATTTGTAATAGTCAATAGTCACCGCACAGTCACCGCACATAACTTATTAGCAGATTATTCAATAAGCTGCAGCTGCTCCAAACAGACCTCAGACTCAAAAATATTAAATTCGGCCCAAATTTGATAAAAATAAATATATAAATTAACAAGCATTTATATTTTTTTCATTTAAAATACAACTCATCCCTTTCACAACAATTATATAAACTATATTTTCAAAAAAAAAAAAATTCCCAAGCCTTTTTATACAGAACAGCACATACACTTTTGTCCATCCTCTAATAATTAATCTATTTATCTATAGATTTTCTGGACTCAAGCAGGCAGAATCATATCCTTTGGCTTCAGGAAGACCCTCCACCAAGTTTCAGAAGAACTTATTCTGAAATATTGCAGCAGTTTGTCTGAAGGTAAGAACCTTATAAATATTGATATAATTTTCACTTGAATTATTTGATCTTGGTTTCAATTTTTGAAATATTATGCTTGAAGAAATTTAAAATCTATTTTGATTTAATTTATATTGTTTTTATGTTTTTCAGGGGCTTATATGGCAGGATCTTTCTCTATGGAAGAATTTCTTGGAGATGGAGTTCTTAAAGAGTTAATTCCTAAGTTTGTGGAGGCTGGATGGGATGATGTTCCAACGTTGAAGATGAAGGACTATGAAGACATGCATGGATTCAAATTAACACAGCAGCAAAAGGTTTTAATTTAATTTAATTACATATATATATTAGCGAGAGGCTATTAGACGAGCCTCCTGACCAACCTCATATGCTTAAGAATTTCATTCCCCATGTAGGCGAGATAAAACCCATGACCCCAGGGGTCTTACAAACTCTGTCAAACAAAGAGTCACGTTAGGTGATATATATATATATATATATATATATAGTTATAATATATTTTTTGA
>NW_018164833.1:598025-633684 GCF_001263595.1 Phalaenopsis equestris | reverse complement strand
CAAAGAGACACGTGAGGTGATATATATATATATATATATATATATAGTAATAATATATTTTTTGAATTCAAAAGCAAGCACTTTAAGGCTAGCCATGTTTGGGTTTCCCTTTCTTTTCTTCTTCTATTTCTTTTTTGATTAGTTTTATTTTGATATTGTTCTACTTTCACTTTGAAAGAAAATTGAAAAAATAAAAAATACTTGTATCTTAATTGAAAATATAAATATGTTTAATTACTTTTATGAAGTTTAACACAAATAAATATTACTTTGATTGCAACCATATCATCTAGAAATAATTATTTTTATGTCTTCCTTCATAAGATTTTCCAAAAAATATATTATTACTAATCATCAATTTCTTAATGTTATCATATCCCAATAATTAACAAGGTCAAATGATGACATCATTAATTATTGACAATTTCCAAAGCTTGATTTTGGAATTGGTAAGCTTTTCAAATGTGTTTATCTAAATTGATTTTCTTTATTCTATTTCTTTGTTCATACCCCTCATTTCCTATGTATTTACATATCTTACACTTTACCTATACATGAAAAGAAAAATTGTAGTATAAATGTATAAAGTAAAGTTTAGATTTTTTCATATAAATATTTGTTAATAATATCACAAAGAGAGTTTAGAGGTTGTTTTGCTTCGCTTACTTATGCCATATAATGTGATTATATTGGAAGATGTCAATTGTTTGATCAACGGACTTCTTTAAAAAATAAATCTATAAATAGTACTTCTATCATATATATTCATGACATATGGATGCCGGTTTATATAAAGGCAAACAATAAATAACAAGAAAATTGAAATTATAAATATTTTTATGTATGGCCAAGTTATATTATTAAGATAATATTGTGATTTATATCACCATTAAGACTATGAAGTAGTGTTATTAATGTATATAATTAAGTATAATATTAGAATGGTCATTTAGCATGATCAAATAAAGACACCAAGGATCATAATCATAGGATATAAGTTTATTGGTTTAATGAAATTCACCTATGTAGATAGCAACGTAGAGAATGAATAATCTTTTAAACTTTAAAAGGGGTATATGTAAAGATTGCTCTTCATATAAATAGAGTTCAAGGTATCATTTGGTCTATGTCACCAATTGAGAGAAAATGCAGCTACACACTATATAGACAAAAGTTAGAGTTAGAGAAAGTAATGATGTTGCGGAAAACTTCTTTATTTAATGGAGTTAAAGCTAGTAATATCTTATGTTTGAAGTAGTAGAGTTTCTCCCTAATACAGATGCATTCCTTCTACCAATTTTTTGCTATGATTTGTCTCCCTTTTCTTCTATGTGCTTGTGATTGTGGATGTCTTATGATGGTTAAATTTTACCGTTTTATAAGCCATCATAAGGTGGTAGTTACGAAGCATAAGAGTTTGAGTGGAACTAGAGTTTGATTGGAAACATTAAATGTGGATGAATTTTGAGTTTAGCAATTTCTAATTGACTTGAAAGAAAAAATTATATAAGTTTGTGGTGAGACCTGCAATGCTTTATGACCTAGAATATTGGTCTTTAAAAGAGAAGCATAAAACAAAGAAGTGTTGTTGAGATGAGAAAGCTTAGGTCGATGAATGGCTTGACACTGAGAGACAATAATGTGAAACAAATCTATGCGTGAAAGGGTTGGTGCACCTCCAATGACAGACAATATTGGAGAGAGTCATCTTAGATGGTTTGGTAGCATTAAACGTCGGTCATTCTTAGATGGTTTGGTCGCATTAAACATCGACCATCTAATGATCATTAGATGGTTTGGTAGCATTAAACGTCGGTCATTTAATGATCCAATTAGAAGAGTAGATGTTTTAGATTTGACTTATGTCAAGAAAGACAGAGATAAAACTAAAAAGTCTTGAGCATATTGTATAAAAAATGATCTTAGTTTATTAGAATTAAATAAAATATGACACTCAATAGAACACAATGGAGAAAAAAGGATTCATGCACCTGACCTCACCTAGTGGGATAAAGGCTTGTTGTTGTTGTGCTACTAATTGAGAAAATAAAATTAAATATTTATAAAAGATGATTAAGAGAATTTGGACTCCACAACTAATATGCTACTATAAACTCTTTATTAAATCAAATTTGATTGTCAGAACTGCTGAAATTAAGATTTATTTCATGCCAACCATTTCTCTATATAATGATGACTACTATGATGGCAATCAATTCTGTTGAAAAAAACCTCAATTTTCTATACATAAAATACTTGCTTTCCCAACCTAAAGCTTTCTAAAAAATATTCAAAACTCTCATCATCTTCTAACTTAAAACATATTTTGAATTATCAGGATGCATTGGAGCTTAGAAAACACTTGCATGATAAATGCTTAATGAAATATGCTGATAAGATGGAAGCATCCAAAGTATCACTACAAGCTCTTCTCAGCATGAGCAATGTGGCCCTCTCCTCACAATTCAAAATGAAAAAAGCTGACATTTCCCGTTTCTTCAACAATGAAAACAACTCATCTTGCGCTAATGAAAGCTGTAATGGGAACATAAATGGTTCAAAAAAGGCTGACCCAAAGCTAAGTTCTAATTTTGATGCACCCAATGCAAAAACTACACTACATTTGAAGCTCAATGAGGGACATATCTTCAAGGGAGTTGTCTCGGCGAAGCCGACGGGTTCAAAGCTATATGGTTGCATTCGAACGTGTCAAATTGTCGAAGATGTGGCTCCATATTCTTCACTAGCAAACATAACTGTGGAGAGGCGGACCTCTGAGTATAAGGTCGGTGTACAAAGTGTGGCGGCTTCAAACTTTGCGACGATGAAAGCTTCAGAGATGTGGAAGGAGAAGGCAGTTGTTTTGTTGTGTATTCGCAGGCCGGGGTAAGTTGGAACAACTTATTTGGTTGCTTGGAGATGCAAAGTACTTAGAAAAGAGATTGGCACGAATCTTTCAAATATAATGCTTGTTTTTTGGAACATTACTAACAAACCGCCCGAGTTTATGTATTTACAAATCTAATTTCTAAATTTTAATTTTTATATTTATAACATGAAAATCTGCTTAAAAAATATCATTATTTTAAATTTTTAAAATGTGAGCTTTCATGCATAAGTAAGTTGGCTTATAGGTAAGCATTGAAGTTTAGGTGTTAATACATAAGAATTTAGTGGTATGTATGTAAATATTTTTCTTGGGACATTTACATACATACCACACATTTTTTATAGATTTACATATCTAACACCAACACGAAGATACCACTGACAATTTTAACATCACATAAAAAATAACACTATAATTAACCATTTCAAGTATAATTTTATAACACAAAAGTGTTGCAAATGTAAATTATATCGAACTTTAGGTGTTAGTTACATACAAATCATGGGGCATGCATGCAAATATGTCAAAAATCATTGCATAAATTTGTTGTTGTTGTTGTTGTTGTTGTTGTTGTTGTTGTTGTGCTTAGATGCATCATGTGCCGAGCCGAAGCGCACCGGCTATACTCGAGGAAACCGATATTCGACGCATTAGGGATTCAGCTTGTTGCCGTTCTTCACGAACACATCGAATCAGAGGTGATCTCTAATCAATTACATTCTCAGAAACAGAACATAAGATTGATGCATCATCTTCCTCATGATGATTGATTCAGGTGAGAGAATTCTGGCCGCGTTATTGGGGTGGTGTTGTGGTTATAGATCAAAACATGGGGTTTTTTAAAGCATTTGGAGGAGGAAGGCTGCTGAAAGACAGATTTTTAACCGGTTTTGTGCTGAATTCTGAAGCAAAAGCAAATTATAGAGCTGCAAAGGCAACAGGGTTGGAGGGAAACTATAGAGGGGAGAGGCATATCAAAGGTGGGATGTTCATAGTTAGGAGAGGAAGAGGAGGGATTGCTTATCAGTTCATTGAAAGGAATTTTGGTGATTGGGCTCCTATTGCTGAAGTGGTGGAGATTTGCAATAGAATTAAGGTATGCTTATTTTCCCCCATGGTGCCTTTCTTTTTTTTAAAAAAATGCTTATTTTCCCCCATGGTGCCTTTCTTTTTTTTAAAAAAAATGATATATGTTAATAACACGATATTATGGGGCATTTACGTACATACCGCACAATTCCTATGCTTTTACGTATCTAACATCAAAACTATCTTATTTATGTTCGTAACACTCGTTCTTATCACTCGTGTCTTTTAGCATCGCATTAAAAATATCACTATTATTTACTTTTTTAAAAGAGAAACTGTTATTTTGATGCACACACACGTAAATGTTATAAATATAAATAGTAAATATAGGTGTTAGATATGTGCATGCATAAGAAATATCTAATATGAATATGCATGTAAATTCCCCTAGTATTATATTATATGTTTGCTAACCAAACAACTTTTTTAAATGTTGGGTTTTTGTTACAATAATTGATGCAAATGAAATTGATGACGATCAAGTTTGTGATGTGATTGAATCAAAGGCATTTGCATATATGGCACACAATTCGTGTGCAGCTAAATATCTCATACCTACGCTTTCATATTTATCTGCACGCATAGCACTCAAATCTTTAACATCACATCAAAAACAACATTATTATCACTTTTTTAAATATGAAATACGTCTTTACATCCATAAAGCTAAAGGACCAAGATGTTGTGTATGTAAATACATGACAATTGTGTGCTAGTTAAGTAAATTTACCCTTGAATCAAATCATTGATGTCTAGATTTTAACCAACTGGAGCAGTATATGAGGAAATGAGCAATCTCATGCTCCTAAAGAAATAAATTCCAATTTAATGAAATGGAAGGACAATTTGTGGTCAAATGTCTTATTTAAAATCTCAAACTTTATTTTAAAGGTTCATATTTAATTCAAAATTTTTTAGATAAGGTGGATGAAAATTTATGTTGTTTTTATACAGAACAAGTGGTTAGGACTTCTGATTAGTCCACTAGATTTGAAGCAAAATTAGGCATTGAAGAGACAAGGTTGAAAGCTTGATATATGAAAGGTGAAGAAAACCTTGGTGGCAAATATAGAATGAGTTGGTGTTTAACACTATAAACTTCCACAATAAAAATCTTGATGAAATCAAAACATTAATTGAAATAAATGATAAAAAAATTATGCTCTAACTCCCAAATTATATATATTTAAAAGGTGAAATCGATATTTGGCATAGTGGGCACCAAATATTGATTCCCCCATATGAGTTGAAAACCCGTTGTGTTTGATTCTGATTCGAAGAGCTAGCGCCAAGGGATTCGAACCCCCAACCAGAAGGACTTATGCCAGAGGTGGCAGCACCAATGAGTCAGGTCTTTCGCACGCACCCACACGTAATTCATATATATATATATATATATATATATAGTCCATTTAGCTTATTTTACATTTTTTTTTTGTGGCATAATTATGATTCCATGCATGATGATATGTAAGCATTCATATTTTATTTTGCAGAATGAATTGTAGAGTGGAGAAGAATAATGGATGCTTTGAGGAGAAAGAGGTTCTCAGAGTTCAATATTTACGTTTGTTATGACAAATCTGCTGCAAATAAACCTTTTCCGTTCATACAATTAAAAAGGAATTATCTGTAGATAAAGCATAGTGAGAAAAACACATGCTGTCATTTCTTCTTCATTCTTATCTGTAATAAGGCTTTTCCACCACTCTTTTCCAAATTTCAGTTTCAAATGACAATCTGATTGCTGGCCCTTTCCCTCTAGTGGAAGATTGACCGTACATCATATAATATGAAAGTCTCATATTTGTCCATTCTATTATTAAAACTATATTTCCATTCTGTTTTCAAAATCATCCAGTTTAACTGGAAGAGCCTAGAAAAGATGGCCATTACTTTTAGAGTTTGTCTGGGATTAAATATATAGGCAAAACTCATATGCTGATTCTACTTTAAAACTTCAAGCCATCCTACCAACATGGCTGTTTACAGATGCTACTGCAAAATCTAATCTAATGAAAAAGAATCCTCAGGACTTCATAAGCATCACAGTTTTAGGGTTGCAGGCCAAACAAAACAAAGCAAAGCAAGACGAAACAAAATTGAAGGCCGCCTGCCTGCGAGCGAAGTTGGGACGTAAAACTGAGATCAAAGCATAAAAAATCAAACCTTTTAGCTTTAAGAAAATGGTTGGCAGGCGGCTTCGGGATTCCCATGCATACCATCAACCCACTGCGGCAAAAAATTATATCCTAAATTTTAGATGATAGCTTGTCTTTGAACTTCATAAGATGCAGTCATGATTCTTCTTCATAAAAATATTATTCATGCAATGTATCAAAGAAATTTATAGTGCTCGTGCAATCACAGAAAGATTTAGAAATAAATACAAGTCAGCATCTCGGCTTCAAATATTGTAGGATATCATGTTTAAGCTTTCATTGAACCAATCTCACAAATCCTGTTGTTAAGATTTGGGTACAACATCCTTCACTTTTTTTCAAGTCTGAAGAATAGAATACTCTCTCTCACACAAAGTTTAGGTGTTAGATATGCAAATATATAAAAATTGGGTGGTATTTTTGTGAGTGCTCCAATTAAAAAAATAAAGCGTTATACTATTATATCATGGCAGAAATATTAAATTACAAGGTCTTTCCACGTTTTACATATATAGAGAAAGCTAGTTTCCACGAGAACTTTTACATGAATGGAGTTCCATGCGAGCACTATAAAGTTTCCTTGGAGCAGATCTAAAACTGAATACATAGTATATAATTTTGGTAGTATATCTAGTGACAGAGTTGTAATAATAGGCGATCAAATTATTAAAAAGAGTGAACGCTTTAGAAATCGCGGGTATATCATTCAAACTGATGATGATATAGATGGGGATGTTATTAGTAGAATTCCAGTTGAATGATTGAAGTGGAAGAATGCATCGGGCCTATTGTGTGATAGAAAAATATTGCTTAGACTTGAAAGAAAATTTTGTAAGATAGTGACGAGACTTGCAAAGCTTTATAGTGCGCAGAATGTTGGCCTATAAAAGAGAGAGGTATAAAACTAAGTGTTGCTGAGATGAGAATGTTTAGGTGGATGAGTGGCTTTACACTTAGAGACAAAATGCAAAATGAATATATCCGTGAAAGGGTTGAAGTAGCTTCAGTGGTAGAAAGGTTGGAGAGAATCGTCTTAAGATAGTTTGGTCACACTAAACGTCGATCATTTGATGATTGTCACATTAAACGTCGATCATTTGATGATTTGGTTAGGGTAGTAGATGTTTTAGATTCGACTTATGCTAAGCAAAGTAGAGCATGCTGCATAATATATGATTCTAATTTATTAGAATTAAATGAAAATGTCACTTAATAGGACACAATGGAGAAAAAGGATTCATGTAGCCAACCCCACTTAGAGGGATAAAGGCTTATTATTGTTGTGGAGTTCCGTGAGAGCAAAACGCCAAAACTAGATTGGAATGACAGTATAAAGGCTAAAACTCATTGTTATCTGAATTTGATATTAATCCCTGAAGTTGACTACAAGAGGTAAACCACTGCTCAATAAATATAAGCATAAAAAATATTTTATTTTAATTTAACTACTAAGTTATTATATCTTTTATTAAATGGAGAAATGACCTATTTTATTTAACATATAATGAGAAACAGCTAATTTAATGGACATTGGATAGGTATTAATGCAATATAAAAGGGCCGCGAAGGAGCGAAGGATTTGATTACTTTAGAAAGGTCATCCTTATATAATAAGTGATTCATTTAGCGATTCATTTTCATTAAAAAGAAATATTGATAAAAAAAAAAAACAGCTGTATATTGACAATTCAACAATCACTTCACTATCACTAGAAAATGGGCAAATCAATATATCACAACGAATTTATGCATCTTGTTAATATATAAATTTAAAGTACTCAAGTTCACACACACATGCACGCACGCAAGCACGCGCACGTGTGCACACACACACACACAAATATAATTTAGAAGCATAAAATAATTACCTATCATTAGAGAAACTTATAGGCTCTTCACTTATTAGGTATTAAACAAATCATTAAGTTTTTAAGAGATCCAAAATGAATGAATGTTCAAGATGTTTTTTGGTGCTGTGTCAAGCTCCTTTCTAATTAAATAGGATGACAAGATATGCTTAGTTGGGATTAAATGCTACTGTAAAGTGCCATTTTGGCTTCAATTAACGTGTTCAGTACACTCCATGAAAACAATTAGCTAGGTCAAGTATTTGACAGTCAAACTCTAGATTGGGCAGATAAGGCCAATAAATAGTAAATTGAACTCAGGCATTGGTTCCAATTCAATCATTTAGAACTTACTACAGCCTCTTAATAAGGATGGCTTACAAAATTAAAAGTTAGAAAATAAGGATTCATGACAACTATAGTTGTTGTTTTTTATTTAGAAAAAAAGGCTATATTTTTTGTTGATGCATTAGTTAATTGTCTTTTACCCATAGGTTATTGAATGTTTTTTTCTCTTTTTCTCTGTCAGAGAAAGGATTTATCACATAATACTTTCCTTGTAATTAAGCCACCACCTATATTTCTTCTTTTTTTAAGTTATATAAAAATTCATTAATCCCCCATAACTTTTCCTTCGACAGTGAAGGATTTGCAACTTACATGATCTTGTTTTATACCGTGCTAGTGGATACAAGAACTTAGAAAACACCTTAATAAGTGTAAATATAACCAAAAATGATAAAAGAATTATGATTTCTTTGTCAGGGTTTAGCACATGTTGAGATTTGTATCTAATGTAAAGTCTTGATTATAAATAGATGAAGTCTAGGAATTTAATTGTAAATGTTGTAACTTTTAAGGCTCTATATTAGCTCATCATCAATGAAATGAAAGGAGGTTTTTTAGCAATAATTTCTGTCAGGTATTAGAGCCTCACCTAGGTCTGCCGCCAATCGTCATCATCTTTTCCTTCCTCTAACAACAACCAGTAGGAAGGCAACTCAAAGCTTGCAGTGAACAGAGAACCGTGACAGAAACCTGTGAGACAATGGCACTGTGAAGATGACGACTTGATACAGATGCAGATCGAACTAGTGGGGATCGAAGTAGAGTATAGCAAAACTCCTATTTCCCTCTTCTTTCGATCGGGGTCCTAGCGAAGTAGCGGCAAATCGCACCATCCAGCATGGAACGACATATACAGATGCAGATCGACGTGAAGGGACCAGAAACTCCCGCTTTTTCGATTGGTCCCCGCGAAGCAATCTCGGCTAGAGCTAACGGAGGCTTCGGCTTTCGGTGAGAGGACATGTGGAATAGCGTGAATAGGGAGGGGATAAATAGAAGCTTTGTGAGATTGGGAAAAGGGAAGGTAAAGACGGCTCAGAATGCGGTTTCGTGCGAGCTAAGACAAAGCAGATCACACGAACTTGCAGAAAGTCGTGTGTGATCTGTGTAATCTAGACTTGATACTTGTGATTAAAACTGTCAGGAGATGGAGATAGTGTTGGAGGTAAGGGATTGAAAATTCTGGGGAAGATGGATCCCGAAGTTCTAAAGGTCTTGGTCGGGATCATACAGGGAGCTTGCGTCTCAACGAGAGCCACTACCTCGGCACACGCTCCGAAGCAGGTGAAGCTAGATCTCCCTCCTATGGATCTGAAGCTTGATGGACCGACCACGTATCTGAGTTGGGCACGTCGGATCAATGCTGCTCTAGTAGAGAAGAGACTATAATGATACCTGACGAAGACTGAGCTAAATAATGACAGTGCTGAGAGGGATGAGCGAAGGACCGCACATGTCTTGCTTTACACCTGATTACTCAACTCGATGGTTCCATCTATTAGTTCATCAGTGGATGACATTCGAAAGGTGAGCGACATTTGGGCAAAGCTGAAGAAGATCTATGCTAGGCTAAGAACCACATGAGGGTGTTTCAGATTCAGCATGAGATAGAGGCGGTGGTTCAAGATGATAAATCATTCAAGAGTACTCTATAGACCTGGAATGGTTGTGATATGTTCTTGATCGCTTCTCACCTATGTCGAGCTATGGTGATCCGGGATGCAAGGAGGGAGAGATCTTTGCATAGATGAGAACTATGCAGTTTCTGACTCATTTAAACCCGATCTTTGATTAGAGGAGATCAGTTCTTCTAGCACAAACGGCTATTCCTACACTAGATGAGGCCATTGCTGCAATGATACAGGAGGAGAATCACATGAAGCTACACTCTAAGCTGAGTGATTTTTCGGGTATACGATCAACATTGGCTGTTGCGAGCTCAGATATGTTAGGTGTCCAGGGGGAGACTCGCAGGTGCTACAACTGTGATGAAGTTTACCATCTAAGCAAAGCCTATTCTAAAACACTTAAGGAGAAAGAAACAGGCGGACGTGGACAAGGTGGAGGTTATGTTCGTGGTCGTGGCGTTCGGAAAGGTGGAAGAGGGGGCTACCATGAAAATCTAATGATAACTGAGGATGGGGGAGAGACAGGTGTGATCTTTACTAGTGAGGATCATGAGTGTCCGGAGCAATTGAAGAGGATGCAGAAAGCTGCAGGAGATGGAGTTGAGGATGTTTCAAATCCATCTACATCAAGGAGTAACATTGCCACTAATGCTTGCTTTAACAAAGGTACCGGTGACACGCTTGCTCTTGCCTCTATTTCCACAACTGAATCACCAGAATGATTAATATATTATGGTGCTTCTTGTCACGTGACAGACAATGTTGGAGAGCTCCCTTAACACACTCATTTAGCAATACCAGAGAGTATAGAGTAACCTGTATACTTTTAAGTAAGGGTACAATGAGATGTACCAATCATATAACTTTGTCCAATGTTTTGCATGCTTCTTTTCCAGTAAATCTCTTATCTATTAGTGTATTCTCTATTTAAAATGCATTGTTTCTTTTAATATTCCTCAAGTGATCTTCCAAGAGAAAAGGATGGATCGGACACTTGCGACAGCAAAATGACATAGCAGACTCTGGTACTTGGGTACTTGGACCGAGAGGGGATGGAATCAGCTCTGGCATCCATGATAGAAAGTGTTGCATGGGGAGAATCTAGGAGGAATGTTGAGGATGTGTTACTGTTACATCACAGGCATATGAGATATTTTGGTCTTAGTTTACTGAGTCGGTTGTATTCATTTATGTATGAAAAAGCAAATAAGAAACTAGTGTGTGATGCTTGTGGGTTTGGAAAGCTCATTAGAAGCTCTTATATCAATTCTGGGAATAAAAGCTCTGGTGTGTTTGATTTGATACATTCTGATGTATGGGATCTTGTCCTACTAGCTCTATGAATGGCTATCAGCATTTTGTTATTTTTATTGATGGTTTTTCTCATATTACTTCGATATACTTGATGAAACAAAAGAGTGAGGTGCTTGTTTGTTTTAAAAATTTTTACAAGGCAATCCAGACCCAATATGGTGCAGTTGTGAAGGCATTCAGATCTGATAATGGAACATAATATATCAACAAAGCATTTGAGGACTATTTGTCAACTCAAGGGATACAACATCAAACCACATGTCAGTGCACACCAACGCAGAATGGAGTAGCAAAGAGAAAGAATTGACATCTTCTAGAAGTAGCATGCAGCATGATGATGACAATGAATGTCCCACAAAACTTATGGAGGCAAGCAATGTTGAAGTTGGTCAATTGATTAGCAGGATGATCTCAAGTGTGTTGGGGTGGAAGTCTCCTTATTAGATGTTGAAAGAAGACAATAAAGAGATCCTTCCACTGGAGTATTTGGATGTGTATGCTTTGTGAAAGACAACAAAACAACTGTAGAGAAGTTGGATCCAAGAGATGAAATGTGTGTTGTTGGGTTATTCGGCTACCTAGAAGAGTTATGTTTGCTAGAACCCAATTAAGAAGAGCCTCTTTGTGAGTATGGATGTCCTTTAGAGAGTTTAAACCATACTATAATCTGGAGGTGAATTAACCCTTCGGTGACTCAACAGACAAGTAGTAGTGGTGATGGAGTGGTGCAAGTGGAAGCAATATCATGTCCTGTGATGTAGAAAGAATCAACGGAAGAGACAGAAATAGAGAAGATTGATCTCAGAGGTGGTGGAATTCATACTGAAGGTGAGTTAAGGGTGTACACACACAGGAAAAAGCAAACTAAGGAAGTAAAGTCTGCAGTGCTCCCATCCCGGTCTTCCCCAACTCTTGAGACACCTACACCATCATCCACCTTTGATTCAAAACTCTCAGGTGATATTATTCCTCATTCGTCCACTCCTATCCCCTTAACCTTAAGGAAGACCGCTCACAGCAATGCAGGACATCCTCCTAATCGTTTTGGGTGGGAACTTGACATTGCGAATTTTATTTTTTATTCTAACATCTCACATTTACATGGAGCATTCATTGTATCATTGGACTCTGTCTTTATACCTAAGTGTCAGCATATTTTTAAAGAGAATCCAAAGTAGAAAGCGGCAATGTGTGAAAAGCTTGGAGCTCTTGATAAAAACCAAAGATGAGAGATTGTACCACTAACAGCATGGAAGAAGACAGTTGGATGAAAGTGGATTTTCACGGTCAAGCAAACTTCAGAAGTGAAGGTGAGGAGATACAAAACACAACTAGTGGCAAAAGAGTACAGTTAGACGCATAACGTTGACTACAATGAAACTTTTGCACCAGTTGTAATGATGAGCACCATGAGGACACTGACTTCTCTGATAGTGAATGGTAGAGAGAGAATCCACCAAATGGAAGTAAAGAATGTTTTTCTTCGCGGGGAGCTATTGGAGGAGGTATATATGGAGATACCACCAAAATTCACTACATCGCAGTGTAGGCTCAGGAAGTCACAGTATGGTTTGAAGCAGTCTCATCGCGCCTGGATTGACAATTTTATAATATCAATGGTTGACATGAGATATAACAGATCAATGCAGACCACACGGTGCTCTTTCGACAACATGAAGATCACATTACAATACTTGTTGTGTAAGCGGATGATATGATTATCACTGGTGATGACAAGGCAGAGATTGCTCAACTGAAAGGAAGATTGAACCTCACTAAAAATGAGGTCAACAAGCTCAAATACTTTCTTGGGATTAAAGCAGCCTATGGACCGGAGGGGATGGTTCTATCCAAAAGAAAATATGTGATGGATCTTCTCATGGAGACAGGTATGCTGGGGTGCAAACCGACAGTCTCTCCAATTGATCAGAAGGTCAAGCTTATCACAGAGGTAGGTGAATCGATCGATTGAGAGATATACCAGAGGTTGGTGGGTCATCTGATCTATTTGTGCCACACTTGACCTGATAATACTTTTACAATAAGTGGGGTGAGCTGCAACATGCATGATCCAAAGAAGGGTCGTATGGATGCAATATACCAGGTTTTGAGAAATCTGAAGAGTGCATTGGGGAAAAAGTTGATATTCGAGAGAATACGCATGTAGATATTGAGAGCTTTTGTGATTCTGACTGGGCAAGTTGTGCTAGTGGCAGACGATTCACATCAAAATACTGCATGTTCATAGGTGGCAACTTAGTCTCTTGAAAGAGAGAGAAACAGTCCATTGTAACAAAACCAACAACAGAGACAGAGATCATGGCATTAAGAGTTTCTAAGATGATGTGGTTGAAAGCCTTGTTGGTTGAACTCAAAGTGGATCAAAGAAATCAAATAAAGTTGTGATGAGAAAAAAAGTCAGTGATCAGCATCGCCAACAGCCTGGTGCAAATGATAGAACCAAACATGTTGAGATTATGGTTCTTCATCAAGGAAAAACTGAATAACGGACCACTAAAGCTAAGTCATGTAGCCATTGGAGAGCAAGTGGCTGACTGCCTCACTAAAGGACTTGGTATATTAGATTTGCCTAGGTTATGTGACAAGATGGGCTTAGTGAATAAATTTTGCCCATCTTGAGGGGGGGTGTTAAGATTTGTATTTAATGTAGTGTCTTAGGTGACAAGATGGGCTTAGTGAATAAATTTTGCCCATATTGAGGGGGAGTGTTAAGATTTGTATTTAATGTAGGGTCTTAGTTGTAAATAGATGAAGTCTAGGAATTTATTTGTAAATATTGTAACTTGTAAGGCTCTATATAAGCCCGTCATCAATGAAATGAAAGGAGGATTTTTTTAATAATAATTTCTATTGCACGCATTATGCTAATCTTTTTCTTAAATATTGTTGCTAAAGAGTCTTGTATTTATCCATCCACTTTCATTTCCCCTTGAAACTTAATTCAGGATTTAAGTTAATATTATTTTTCTATCATTTGTTATAGAAATTGAGCTCTTGAATGCATGAACTAAGTGGTTTAATGAAAGCTGATTTCTCAAGGCTAAATTGTAGATCAAATATGTTTTATATGAGATTGCATAATTTCAGCTAATTTAATCATCTCAAATTAAATGAAATTATTTTATTCTATTGTTGCTTCACCTTGCTATTCCCACAAATCATTGACATACAATATTATAAACTGTTATAATAATGTTGTAAAACTTATTTGATATCAGCAATTTTGTATGTGCCCTTAATGAATGCATTTCTATTTGATGTAATCTTATACTCTATTTATATGACATTAATAGATAACTTTTACGTTAAGACTTTTTTTCTGTAATAAAATTAAATATAAAATAAATCTTCCATGATTTTCTAATATTTTGTGCTACTTTTAAAATAGTGTCGGCCTCATCGTTTTATGTGCTATGGCTCTATGAGATTTTTACTTTATGATGTTGATGTTCACAATTGACAAATATGCACGGTAAGTATATGAATAATAATTCATTAATATGTCATTGGAAATACAATTACTTATTGATTAGCAAAACAAAATTTTATAACTGCTAGTTATGGTCAGGTGTTTGGTTATCAGGTTGTTACTTGCATGTTTAGAATAAAATATAAAGTTATAAGTTACTCAACAGCTAAATAGCTACTTTTCTAATCAGCAAATCAAGTGAAATTGGGAAAATAATTTCAACCAGTATATGAATCTGGGATCAGCATTAATCTATCATAGCAATCCTTTATAAAACTAGTAAAAAATATATATTTGACTCTTAGTTAAAGAAATTGTAATAATTAATCATTATGGTACTAATAATAACATTTTAGTATATAAATGCGCTGCAATCTGTAAGTCAATTCATGATAATCTAAATACATAAGATTTTACTTGCGCATTTAATCTCAACTTAATTAGAAATCAGCAGTTTTTAGATTTATCTCTTATCTTCGTCAACATTATACTTTAAATCTAAGGTCAAACGATTTCTATAAATATAACTTCTTATTCATTATAAAAGCCATGATATGATGAATGAAATAATAGTAATGGATCTATAGGATTTAATATCAACATAACGTTCTCAATATGTCATCGTAAATATCTTTAATAACTTCAAGTAACATTTGACTCAGCTTTTCCCAAATGGGCAAATAAAAAACAGGAATACTTCTTTTGCTTATAGTTTTTTCATCTCCATTTATTGCTTAAAAAAAAAGACATTTATATTAAATCACTATGGCATGAATCAAATTGAACTTTTGATATTAAGATAATTTGTCTAAAGAACCAATCTTCAATTTGAAAACTAAAATAATCTAAGTTTATTTCTTACAGCCTTGAAAGCGTGTTAAAAATCTCACTATTATGAGATCATTTGTTACCACAAATTCAAACATATCTTACAAGCATTTCTATTTGTCATCTCTATCCATATTGCTAATCCATTTCAATAGAACCTACAAGTCAATTTAAATCATCACTCAGAATTTTTCGAAGTTCCTATAATCCAATGTAAAGCACAAAATGATAAGCACGTTTATAATATTCAACAATTAAATTAATAGCATACTAATATCACCAACCATTTAACTCCAAAAAATTTTGACTTCCAACTCAATCCGCTGTTTCCCCTAATTAATTTCTTGTTAATAATATTCCAAACTGAATAATAATTAATAAGCCCTATTGTCTCTAAATCATTCCCCGTTTCCCTCTAGTTCATTTGTTACCACAAATTCAAATATATCTTCTTACTAGCAATTCTATTTGTCATTTCTATCCATATTGCTAATCCATTACAATAGAACCTATAATCCAATATAAAGCTTAGCAATTATATAAAGCACTAATTGCTAAGCACATTCATAATATTCAACAATTAAATTAATAGCATTACTCATAACACCAACCATTTAACTTAAAAAATTTTGGCTTCGAACTCTATCCCCTATTTCCCGTAATTAGTTTCTTCTTGTT
Source organism: Phalaenopsis equestris (assembly GCF_001263595.1). Taxonomy (NCBI): domain Eukaryota; kingdom Viridiplantae; phylum Streptophyta; class Magnoliopsida; order Asparagales; family Orchidaceae; genus Phalaenopsis; species Phalaenopsis equestris. Next base: position 617,410 of record NW_018164833.1, on the reverse strand, counting down.
AATCTTCCAAACAAAATAATAATTAATCAGCCCAAGTGTCTCTAAATCATTCCCCATTTCACTCTAGTCTATTGCAAACATGTTATATTTATTCCAATTTGAATCGTTATATTCTCTATCCTTCCAACTTTAGTCTCCAAATTGCATGTAGTAATGGTAAACTTAATTTTAAAAACTAACTGCTAGAATTTTTCTCCACAATTGAATGTAGCATTTTTAGCAGTTGAGGTTCTGGGCAACAATTGTCTATGTCTCACCGCATAGAATTAAATTAGGACTGTCACTTTTGGGTTAAGTCCTAGCCAGCCTTTTAACAAATTCAACACAATCAAAATTGAGCAATGGTAAACTATTTTTGGAGAACATCCGAAAAATAGCATCAGCAATGATGTTGCATTACTATACATAATTTGAAAATTAAGAACAGGAAAGGTAACTCAGATAAAATCGTGAAGTTTCCTAGAAATGCATGTACGCGGCTGTTATGCCAGAATATCCCTCAGGAGACTCAGTGAAAAAACATAAATTTTAACATGCAGGACAGCACATAAACATGGGCATCGATATAACAAATTTGACCGAATAGGATTTTTGAGCAAAGGAATCATCACCTTCATATCCAGTACTAATCGACAGCCTTTGCTCGCTGTTGAATCTGCTGAAGAAGAGCAGCAGCCAGCTGAAGTGTTGCCTGCAAACGCTTCTCAGGATCTGCTTCCGTGTCTTCCCTGGAGCCGTTTTGCTCTTGTTGATTGGTCTGTTGCCCAACATTTTGAACTGGAGGAACATCAGATGGTTGTGACCCTTGCAGCTGCAGCTGCAGCTGCTGCCCGTGGCCAGTCTGATGCTCTACAGATGCAGAATTCAATGATGAATCGGCAGGGGTAATAGAAGCATGGGCATGTGGCAAGAGAGAATTGTTATACATAAGCATAGAGGCATGATGCTGGGAAATAGGATTCTGAGAAAAGTTCGAGTATTTCCCCCTTTCATCCTTTAGCAAATGAGGCTCTTCTACAGTTTGTTTTTGGTTCCCCAGAAGAGCTGCCAGATGAGCAAGTTGTTCAGGTTGGAGAGATCTTGATGTTGCTGAAGGAGGCTGAGATTTGATCTCCTGCGGTGGAGGAAACTTGACTGCAGAAGATGAAGCTAAAGTCTCAGGCATATAACCACTTGAGTCAGTCCCTGGAGCAACTCTTGAATTGAATGACTCTTTTGAGAAAGATTGACCAAATGGTTGTGATGGAGCACTTGGAGCAGTAATGAAACTTCCCATGCCAGAGCAAGAAACTGGAATGTTACTAGACCAGGTAGATGGAAATGGAGGATTATGAAGTTGCAAATGATCATGCGCCCCATCCATATGAAGATCACGTAACTTTTCTCCACGAGCAGAGACTGAATACGGGAAACTGTCATCCCGTGTAGATGCTGGTGTGAAAATGGCTGGAGTCAAATATCCTGATGATGAGGCTGTGTGGTTTTGTTTATGAGAAAATGACCTGAAATCAGGTGAATTTGGTTCCGTAAATGAAGTGCCTTCATGAATTTTAAGTCCTTCATTTGGCCTCTGAGTAAGAGATGGGATTTTTGGCTCTGTCAAATCCAATGGATGTTGAAGAGAACTGATGTTAGAAACATTTTGCTGGAACTTTAGAATGACACCAGAGATGCTCACTTTTCCTGGTACTTTCAAGACTTGTTCAGAAAAATCTGATGGCGGTACGAGGAATAAAGTGACTTTCTCTTCCAGCTTAGCAACAGCTACCCGCTGCTTTTCTCCAAGATAATGCATGAATTCACCATAGAAACCAATATCTGCATCACTTTCAGGAACAAAAAATACCACCCAAGTACTCACTGCTTGATAATAATGTTTTGCAAGCATATCAAGGCCAGTTCTCGAAGTGCAGTTAAGAAACTCAGGCCTGCATGCAACATAGCAGTTGATGAGGAAAGATGAGATAGATCAACTTCCAGTACTTATTGTTATAAAAAATGCAGCAACAGAAAAAAAAATAAAAAAATAAAAACTACTGCTTTTGTGGATCTAAGCTGGCAAAAAGTAGGAATTAAGTATTACTTACAGCATAAAATCAAGAACTTTACCAACAGGAAAGCACCGAGCACGACAAACTGGAGTTCCGCCCTTAGCTATCGTTCCCTCCCACTTCCATATTTCATCTAGTGGGGGAGGTTTATGAGATTCAGGTTTAGATCTGTGTGATTTTGGAGATATACTAGAAAATGTTCTAGAACCTCCGCTTAAGCGGCTGATGCTGCCCCACGTATCATCTATTTCAGCGTGAGAACGATTTAGGCTCCTTGACAAATCATGACCACCTTTTAAACTGAATGAAACAGAATCCAGAGACTTATTATAACCATGATACTCTGGCAAATCATGGAATGGATTTTGCAGGCTGTCATGTTTTTCTTGTTCTAAATCTGAGAAAGGATACTCTGGAAGATCTTTATCAGGGATGAAGTCAATTTTAAGTTTCTTTGCTAGAGGAAATGGTCTGTCCTCTATGTCCCAAGAATCTGCAAATGGTGGAACTCTTTGAGGTCTTTCAAAAGGAAGACTATGTGAAGGTGGTATCTTGTCTGCCGGACTGGTTCTGTGTCTTCCTAAAAAGTCTTCTGTTGTCCTTCTGTCAGAAGAAAATTCTTGTGATCTAATACTCCTGTAAGTACTGGAAAAAATTGGTTCCGGTTCAGCGCCAAACTGTGATGATTTATTCCTAGTGAAATCGAGGGCTTGTGGATCACGAGAGACCTTGTCAAGTAGGCTGAAGCGAAATGGTGGAGAAGCCCTGCGAAAATCTCGGACCGGACTCTCCAAGCTTTCATCACCATGAAAGGGCTCAAGGACTTTCCCACTTGACCCAGGTAAAAAATTAGGCTTCAAATGTGGAGAGAAAGGACCATTTGCAAGACCTTTTCCATGTACAGCAGGCATATCACTCCTAGCAAAACAAATATTAACACGAGGATTGTTGAGAAATTTCCCATGCAGAGCTTCTTTAGCCCTACAAGCTGCCACCACACTCCTGTAGCGAACAAAGGCATAGCTACGGCCTGGAAATGAAGTAATTTTCTCAATTTCACCAAAAGGTGAAAATGCCCTTCTCAAGATTATTTCATCAACATTTAAAGATGGAGGAAAGCCTATCCACAAAACCTCACTAGGTTCAGCACTCCTATAGCCTTTGGACTTATCAGAAGATCTTTCAGGACTAAAATTCTGATTTCTCATATCTCTTCTCAAAGGTGATTCATCCCTCTCAATTGACCGTCTGTCATCTTTATGACGCAAATATGCTTCATCCTGTATTAAAATGGAAGCCCTGCTTTGTAACTCGAAACTACTTTTTGAATTAGCATTATAACTAATGCATATAGTTTGCAAGCAGAGATGCAAAATTGAGTAATCAAGCACATTAAGGCTTCAACTACAGAAAGCCTCCACCTACAGAAAGTATTAACAAACAAGTCCTATATCGCACACAAAAAAATATTGAAAAACAAATAGACTTATCCCTGCCAAAAAATTTCAATTTAAGGAACATAATAATAATAAAAAAGGAACCAAACTTCAAATGAAATGAACCAAATTAAAATAATAGGAAGTAGAAGACAAGTAACATCATAATAAAAAGGCCTTCCTTGCTCATCAAATTGACATCATGCAACAAAACAAAAAGAATTCTTCAGCGGTAGAGCTAGAGCACTCGCTATAGCATCCGGCAAGCATGGCTAGCAGAAATACAGAATAGATTAAAGTTAACCTGGGATTATAAGCATGCATTCCATTACCTCACGTAAGGGAGTGAGTGTGTGCGCTACTTTGCACATTCACCATAAGACAATCATAATCAGCAGAAAATAACAAGACCTTTGGTTTTCAAAAACAAATTATTGACTAAGCTATAAAAAACGATTCATAGCTGTATCAGAACTCAAGAAAACCAAAAATTTGAACGATAGTAGACTCATAAACTCTCCTAGAAAGCTTAGAAAATCAAAGGCTAAATTGGAATACAGCTATGGTATGAAAAATGAACTACAACTGCTAGAAAACCTTAGTGCTACATCATATAAGTAAAATGCTAAATTAGTTGAAGGAAAAAAAAGCACTTTCCTTGCGCATGCATCCTGAAAGTAAAATGCTATTCTAAATGAGACAAAAAAAACAAAACACACTGAAATGGTAGCCCCAAGTCCCTCTGTTCTTTTCTAGCACAACCTCACCTTTAATGAAAGGAATGACCGTTATAATCATCCTCATGACTTCACCATCAAAAACTCCTTCACCTTGTTTCGTGGGTAAGAAGTGCAGAAAAATTAACCTAAAATCATATCCAAAAGTTTTTCTCTGCGTAGTTTTCAACCAAACCAGTTGTTCCATACAGCAGGGCATCAAAAAGAGCCATAATCGTGATTAGTTTTTTCAGTTCCCAAATAAAAAAAAGTTGATCGGAGATGTAATCAATTGGTAGTCATAAAATTTATGTGGAAACTAATTCTAAATTTGAATTTTGCTAAAGCTTTGACATCCTCCAGAAAAGACATGTCATTGGCTAATCTAAGTTTGATGAAAAGGCGTGATGTCGAGTTAATTTCGAGCGAGCTAGTCCAAACTCAATATTACATTTTGATTACGAATGTCCAAACTCAATACAAACCGAATTAAAGTCAAGTCAATGTTGAGTTTTGGGTTAATTTGAGTAAATATGTCAAGTCAATGTTGAGTTTTGGGTTAATTTGAGTAAATCCGATTATTTTATTAAATATGCTAATATGTCTTACTATTAATCTGATTGTATATATAAATAGTTATCATCAAATATACTAAATATAAATGCATCTATGTGCGTCCGCGCACATGCATAGACACCCGCGGGCTCATCTGCACGTGCACAGACACGCTCGTGCACCGGCGCGTACAGAAGCGCACGCGCATACATTTTAAAATGATTTTTGGTTGAATTCAACTTATTTCAAGAAAAACATTTGTCAGTTATAGCATATTAATTCCCATTTGAGTCGATTAAAAATTGAGTGATAACAAAGAGAGTTATGAATTTCGTGCATAATTGTTAGACCAAATGAAAAGCATACAAATGTTTACCAGGACATCAACATTAAGTGAAGTGATAACTTTTGCCAAATTGTGGTGAATAATATACGAGGATTAGCTATGATGTCATCAGCAATTGGTATTCCAGTCTTCAAACAAATTGCTGCAACAACCAAGCAAACAATGAATAGGTGCAATACGAAGATTAAATTTGAATAAGTAAATAATCTAGTGAACAAAAAGATTAAAAAAAAAATTATTTTTTGTGGCATACATTTTAAAATGATTTTTGGTTGAATTCAACTTATTTCAAGAAAAACATTTGTCAGTTATAGCATATTAATTCCCATTTGAGTCGATTAAAAATTGAGTGATAACAAAGAGAGTTATGAATTTCGTGCATAATTGTTAGACCAAATGAAAAGCATACAAATGTTTACCAGGACATCAACATTAAGTGAAGTGATAACTTTTGCCAAATTGTGGTGAATAATATACGAGGATTAGCTATGATGTCATCAGCAATTGGTATTCCAGTCTTCAAACAAATTGCTGCAACAACCAAGCAAACAATGAATAGGTGCAATACGAAGATTAAATTTGAATAAGTAAATAATCTAGTGAACAAAAAGATTAAAAAAAAAATTTATTTTTTGTTTATGATAAACTTAATGGTAAAGAAAAAATGACAGGATATGAGGGAATCTGGTTATAATACACGTAACAAAGTTGGGATGAATATGATTAGCAATAGAGTGATTTCCATTTAAGTGTGGTGGAGATATTATATATGTAGTCAATATTTATGGTACTCGAGTTAGATTATAAGATAATTTAAAAAATTTATTTTGGAAAAAGATGCATGATTTATTATAATTTATCTCAAGAAAAAAAAGATAAGTACAAATAAATGGCTGCTTAAAAGTCCTAGTAAGATGGACTATAAGAGGATTCATAACATAATGCTCATAATTTTATCGAAGTTATGAAATTCAATTTTTCATAAAAGAAATTATAATATTTTATTTTATTATGATCATTTCGATATATATTTATGCTTACATAAATTATATTATTTATTAAAAAATTAAGTCTAAAAAATTATATTAATTTACTGCTCATGGATTAATTTTAATGTGCACTCAACTATTGCATTATTGCATTCAAAGTGGTTTTTCGGCTTTTCCACTTGCTTTACATTCAACGGGTGAGACATTCAAGGAATGGTTGTGATTAAATTAAGGTATACAAAGTATTTGTTACGCTGGAATCTAAAAGGAATTTAGACTTTTACTTATTATTGCGGGATACATATAAGACTTATTATGCTTAGGGGTATGCCTTGATTTTTAGGATTGGGTTTTGGAAGATATTGTCCATCTCTCAAATTGTAGGTGTTTTTATTTATGTATTTGGACTTGGGTTGTGTTGTTTTATTTTGATGGAATAAATATTTGTTTTTCCTAATTTCTGTGAAAACTTCTACCAATTTGATGGTATCTTTTATTAGTTATTATTATGAAGTTTCACATAAAACTGTCTCAGGCCACTGCAAGATCGAGCTATAGAATCAGAAGTAAAAATGAGCCGCATTAATCAGAAGAATTCACGCAACATTGGTACAGTGTCACTGTTCTTGGTGAATTGTGAGCTTAGGATTGAGCGAAGGAATTGGGAGCAAACTCGAGCGGAAGCACTTGGAAAGAATAGCGGTACATTCAGATGACTGGAATGAATGGAAGCCTATGAGATTCAACGAAGGAGTCGGGAGCAGACTTGAGCGGCAACATCTTGAACAAAATTGTCTGACAGCGGGAGGCTTGGAACAAACCGTAGTAGGTAGTAGGCGAAACAGAATGACATGCAATTTGGAGCTGGAGAAGATCGATTAGAAGGATTTTGGCCTGGAAAATAGAACCATGGTGGGTTGAATGCTAGTGGAGGGTTGTGTCTAACTCCTGTAGTGCCTTTTGTTGTTGCAGCCTTTTGAGCGGAAGGCAATTCAAGAGTAATGATGGGAACGGGACATGTAGAGAAGAGCAGGGGGGAGTGTAAAAGACTGAATTTTGACACTATAGAGTATTCACGAGAGCGAAAAGATGAGGGGGTGTTTCGTGGTGAACACAAATTGTGCAAGACTTTGGTAAAGCACAAAACCATGGTGAGGGCAATTAGGACGCAAAACTCAGATTCTGGATCGAGTTGTATAGCATGGAAGAGACATGTGATACAAAGTTGGTGGAGATTACTGTGATTGATTAGCTATAAGAGTTGTTTTAGGTTACGGTATTCTCCAAGATTGAATTTAAATCTAGGTACTGACAGGTTCGGAAGCGGCTGAAGTATGTGCACATAATTGTATTTTGAACTCATGGGGGGTCAGTACGAATTTCTGATTAAATAAAAATGATTGTCAGATGAGGACATCACGTCGGAGCCAAACGACTTGATCCAACAACAATTTTTTTTTCCCATATTGAGGACAAAATATCTTTTTGTGAATGGAGTTTTGTTTCGTCAAAAACTAAGGGCAAGTTTTTTTATTATTTATTATTGTGGAGTATAAATAAGGCTTATTATGCTTAGAGTTAGAGTATGCATGAGATTGTTGTCTTGAGTTTTATGATTAGAGTTTTGGGAGAAGAGATTGTTGTCTTGAGTTTTATGATTAGAGTTTTGTCAAAAACTAAGAACAACTCTCTCTCAAATTATAGGTGCTAAGGGTAGGGTTTGGGAGAGATTGTCTACCTCTTGAAATGAAGGTGCTTATCTTTATACATTCAGGTTGTGTTGTTTTCTTTTGAAGAAATAAAATATTTATTTGCCCTAATTTCTATGAAATTTCTTTAGAGCGTATCAATATCAAAATAATAATTACTTAAGACTAGTTTTTTGTTTTCAAATTTACTTCAACAAATAAACTTCCAATCAAGGTTGATAGATAAAAAGGATTATATGAAAAGAAGTTATGTTTAGGTTATATTTAATTTTAAATTGAGTAAATTAAGAAAACTTATGAGATTTAAGGAATTTCAATTTAATAGATTGTATACAAATTTTCAAAAAAAATTGGTGGAAGAAAGACTATTTAATTGTCAATTTTCAATCGGTACAAGATAATTTATAATTCATGGAAAAGCATTTTTAAGCCCTACTATTCCTGATTAAGTGTTCACTCATCAAATTTATATCATGAAAAGCACAAATTATTGAAATATTGTATTTTAAAGTAGGACAATTAATACTTATGATTTACTTATTGATGCATAATGTTTATAAATATATTCATGATGAATGTTATATGTACTTAAATATTCTATAATAAAAAATGTAATTAACTTAATAAAGGTCATGTTATATGGGAGATGTTAGCAATTTTTACGATGAACTATATATATACGTGATAATAAACAGACGAGATGAGTGCCTATAGAGGAAAAAAATCCTCAACCGCTTACTGTTTGTTTGGGGCAGCTGCAGCTTATTAAAAAGCAGATGTGAAATTGTTGAATAATAATCTGATGCTCAAAAAGCCACGGTGGTTATTAAATGAAGTTGTTGAATAATAATCTGATGCTCAAAAAGCTACGTTGGTTATTATTTTTTTTTTAAAGTCATACCACAGCTAGAAAGATGTTACCGCACCTTATCAGGAGTGGTGGAAAAACGCAGATTTCAGTAGCATCTTTTTGAAAAGTTGTCAAAACGGAGTTTACCTAAACAGACAAAATTGTGGTGAACGGGCCCTTAGTATTAATTTTGAGGGATGGTTCAATAGCAATAATGTTGGGTTACACATAAGCTCTATTGATCTTTATGATGTTTGTCACCGCACCGCCGCATCGGATACAATTCACCATCTTACAATGGCGAATGAACATAGAAATCCATACATGACTCATTCAAATGCTATAGCAGGATATGACGTAATAAGGATAAAATAAGCAAATGAATATTACAATATTATTAACTTACGGTGTTACCTCTAGTACAACTAACATAATGCATATAATATTTGGAGACTTGACTTTTCTGTTATAATTTTTCATAATAATAACATTACTTATATGTTATGACTTCATTCGAGCAACGTTATTTTACATATTCGAGCAACGTTATTTTACATGACTAAATCTAAGATACTAGACTAATCTATAAACATAATTTTCATATTTATGTTAAGTGCATGATTATAAATCACATTATTTTCTTTTCTTAAGTATTTGAATTCTAGAATAAAATTATTTATCTTAATAGAATTTATAGCTCATCAAATTATTATTCTATCTATTTAGACAAGAAAAGATGTAGTTGAGAAAATTTTTGAATTTATTACCCTTTGTTTTGATTTTTAACTTCCATGTAATTTGTGAATCCTGTCAAAATAATGAACATGACTGAATCTTAAAGTTATATATGTGAACTCTAATGTTTCTTAGAAGCTCTTGGTTAAATGGAATGAATTAATTTGGGATACTTTCATACATTTAAATTTTCTCAACCAATTGGACATTTGATGATTACGATTTTTTGGTTGTGTGAATGAGTTTATGACCCACTCCATTCTAGTAGTTAAATTTTCATAAAATATGCTAGCAATAGATCAACTAGTTGAGTAATATCCCCCTTCTTTCACATCCTATGCTTAACTATAATGGGTCATTATGGCGTACAGCAAAATGTGATATCAAAATGATTATATTATGATGATTGAATGTGAAGGATTGATTGAAATTAGTCTAATTAAAGAAATTGAATATGATATGATTGCTATAGATAAAAGGTGAATCCTGCCAAGATAATGAACATGATAATGAAATCAAATATGAACATGATGGAATCTTAATGTGCGAACTCTAATGTTTCTTAGTGGCTCTGTGGTTAAATGGAATGAAATATTTTGGGATACTTTCATACAATTGAATTATCTAAACCAATTGCACATTTGATGGTTAGACGTTGGGTTAAATTTATTTTTTGGTTGTTTAGGTGAAGAAGTTTATCACTCACTCCATTCTAGCAGGTAAAGTTTTATAATATACGCTAGGGATACATCAACTTGCTGAGAGATAACCCACATCTGTCACAACTGAAGCTTTACCATAATGGGTCATTATGGCATACAAAAAAGGTGATATCAAAATGATTGAATATGAAAGGTTGATTGAAGTTAGTGTCATTAAAGAAATTGAATATGATATGATCACTATAGATCAAAGGTGGATATAGTATTCAAAAATAAGATGGGACAATCCCATACATTTTAAAATTTATATAAAATATTATGCATGAATAAGAAGTATAAGAATATGCATTTTATGATAGAACAACGATGATGATAGTTGCAGCCAGTATGGCGAAGAGCATGCCTGAACGAAATAACAAATCAGTATAAGCTAAGGTATCAGTTGAAGTATCTAAAATTGTTACACTAGCTAGTTGAAGGTAATGCTTTCAGAGAAGAGAATGTTCCTGTTGAACCAGATTCTTGCTATGATATCAGGAAATGCGATGCAAAATGCAGATGATATAGTGATGCAAATAATGGAAAAAATGTAAAACTTTATTCGGATAGAAGTACCTACTTTTGTGATAACACCAACACCAACATTATCAAGTACTAATGCAATTACCTTGACAATATGGATTGATAACAATTTAAAGTTGTGAGGCCAATTAGTCCAGGGGAGTAATTTTTAGGCTATTAAGGATTAGGTACTTGGAAAAAAAAATTGAATTTACATTAACAAGGATTAGGTACTTGGAAAAAAAATTGAATTAACATTATCAAGTTTTCAAGCAATGCCTTCAACAAGAAATAATTTACATTGTTATCACGATATGCTCTAAGGCTGATTAATAGACCAATGAAAAATATTACAGATTCTTGAGAAGGTGAGAGATCAATTATGACAGCCTCTAATTATACTTCATATCAAAGAACTACGTAAGGAAGTGCAAGAATACTGGAGTATGATGTGATTATGAAGAGATAGCGATATGAGGACACCATTAAAAGAGATCAGTTGATGAAATAAAAATTAACTAATTCAAGAAAAAAGGTTAAATTTTGTTTATAGAAAGCAACAGAAAGATCAATCCGTGACTTCTATTTGTGCTATATGTGGAAAGCCTTAATTTCAAATCACTAAAATGAGTGAAGTATTTAGATATTTCGGGTATATTGCTCAAAGTGATGGTAATATAGAGGGGGATGTTATTAGTAGAATTCAAGTTGGATTGTTGAAGTAGAGGAATGCATCGGGCCTATTGTGTCATAGAAAAGTACCGCTTAGACTTAAAAAGGAAAATTTTATAAGATAGTAGTGAGACCTGCAATGTTTTATGGCGCAGAATGTTGGCCGATAAAAGAGAAGTATAAAATAAGTGTTGATGAGATGAGAATGCTTAAATGAATGAGTGGTTTGACACTTAGAGATAAAATATGAAACTAGTGTATCCATAAAAGGGTTGGTGTCCACTGACAAACAAGATAAGAGAGAGTTATCTTAGATGATTTGGTCACATTAAACGTCGATCATCTGATGGTTTAATTAGGAGAGATGTTTAGATTCAGCTTATGTTAAGATAGGTAGAGGTAGACTTACAAAGACTTGGGTATGTTGTATTAAAAATTATCTTAATTTATTAGAATTGAATGAAAATATGACACTCAATAAGATATAATGGATAAAAAGGATTCATGTAGCTGACCTTACTTAGTGAGATAAGGGCTTATTGTTATTATTTTTGTTGTTGTTCTTTACAAAAGACATCACAAAATAAAGTATGCAAGAATAAAATTTAAATTTATAAATTTAACTTGTATTATGATTACAAAAATCAATTTTCAAAATTAGACATAAAATATATTTCAAAAGAATTCCTCCAACTTATCTACTAAATTTTAAATATCCTATGATTATAGTTAAATTAAGTATAGATACATAAACATTAACTAATTATAGAGTAAAAAGTAATATAAATTATCACTTGCAGATCAAGAGTGGCTTTGACTCCACTTGGCTTCGACAAATAGGAGCTTCAGTGTAACCGTGGTGTTTGTGTGGGGTTCTAGCTCAGGATGCAACAAAGAAGCCTACAACTTTTGCTTTAGAGGGTGGGGTGCAAGTTCGGCTTTGATGAACAAAAAGAACTTCAATGCTCAGCTTCGACGAATGTAGGATGAACCTTTGGCAATTAGTTTTGACAAAAATAAAGAGGGAACTACTAATCTCGATTTTGACAAATATTTGATGTATTTTTGATGCTCGATTTTGACAAACATTAAAGAGAGTGTCGACTTGGCAAGTGGATTGTGCATGTGTATTGGGCATGAAGAGTGTATGAAGATATCAATATTGAACTATATACTTTCTTATATGACGAACATTCGGTGTACTTTTGATGCACTCCTTATTTTTTGTTAAAGATCATCAAATCCTAATGATAAATCTCTATAGATCTTTTCTTCAATTTCCCTATATAAGAAAGCATTTTCACATCATACAATTATATGGATTATCTAAAATTTGCAGCTAGAGATATCAGAATGTGGATTGTACTCATTTTTCAATGGGAGCAAAAAGTTTCTTGATTTTTCCACAGGATGTGTATCCTTTCGCTACAAGTCGTGTCCTCTATTATTCTAACTCTCACATGCTTTATACTTAATAGAAAAGACACTTTCATCCCACATTTCCTTTAAATAAGTCCACAATATTTCAAGTTTATTTTTTACTTAGGGCATTCATCTATTCTATCATAGTCTCCCTGCAATTCTCAGTTTTCAATGTCTCAATAAAATGTGTAGTATTGTAATAAAACTGGAAGTCAATGTATATTAGAAAAATCTTGTGCGAGAAAATTTTTTTGAAAAGATGTATATTGAAAAATAGGGAATAAAGGAGATTGGTGATGGGTGATCATTGTTACCTGATAATGATTATGAGATTTTAGCTTGTTGAAGCTTTAGCTTGGACTTATTTCTTTTTGTGTAAGCCTAAAGGGGTAAAGTGTTAGGATTTGCAGGATTTTTTGTTATGAGGATATCAAGATTTAGAGTTTTCATCAAACTTAGCATCCAATTGGACATTCACTCACTCCCTGAGATGACTTTAGAAAAAAAGTTTATTTTTCATCAAATATGAGATCAATTGAAAGAACTTTTTGTGGCGTTATGATAATATTTGTCCATTTTCTGTATGAAGGAATACCCAATTAACACACATTTAAGAGCATTTGGATCCAATTTTCTTCTAAGTTATTTGAGGATATGAATATAGGCAACATACTATATGATTTTTGGGGAATATTTAAGAAGTAATTTTTGGGAAAAAATTCTGCCAAAAATTTAAAAATTTTGGAGTCAATCATTATTTAGGGTAATTTAGTGATTAGATAGGTGACAGCTTGAACATTTTCTCCCCATTATTATTTTGGTACTTTATTTTTAAGAAGTTTCGGTAACTTCCAAAAAATAACAGTTTTTCTTTAAACTACTCCATTTCATTGGGGAGCATTGGAGCACGACGATTGGTAGATGATACTATCTTTATTAAAAAAGGATAATAATATGTGATTAAGATAATCATGGGGTTTATCTGTCCAAAATATTTTGATAGTACATTGAATTGATTTTTTTTAATGACAATGAAGGTGAGGAGAATACTGCAGACATTATATTTTCATTTAATAAGTTATATTCAAGTCATTCATAAAAAGATCATTGAAGGGTTTTAAAAGAGGGATGCCATAGCCTATAACAATGTTCTCAAATGATGTTGGTATTGTGGGTGGAAGCAAAGGATCCTGGTCACTGATTTTATGCCCCCAAAAGATATAGCTCGTCCTTCTCTCTAATGTGTCCAATCTCCCCCATAGTGTAATCCATAAATATATAATAATCAGCCAAAAAAATGACTTCAAAGTTATGATCATTCAAAATTTTATAGATTGATAAAATATTAATTGCAATGAGCAAAACATATAATACTTTATTGAGGATAAAAATAGGAAAAATAGAGATATTTTTGTTGTCCCAAAATAACTATTAAGGAACCATCTGTCACTATTATTTTTTAATTACAGGACAGAGCTGGTGAATTTGGAAGATGATGGTTTGATTTGCCATGTGATCAGTGGCACCTAAATCAAGGATCCAGGTTCAGGAAGGTGTTTCTGAGGCACGAAAAGCTTTAAGTTGGAATTCAAACCATTATTAGCAAAAGCATAATCTAGATGGATTTTCAAAACATATGAGGAGATTTTATTTATTAATTGCTTCCGAATTGAGTCTATCCATTTACACAAGATAAGCCACTCCATTCTTGTTCTCTTCTTCATTTTTATCAGTCTTGGAGCTTCCTATGAAATTTCCAACATTTCTCTTTAATGTGTCATTTCTGCTTGCAATAGTTACACCAAAGACTGCCTTTAAGAGGACTTTTGTTCTTCATGACGAAAAGAATTTGTGACAGCAAATTCCTTACCATGGGATTAATTGTGATGGCAGATGTTTCGAAAAGCAAATTATTAGCTATCCTGATTCTTCTGCTTTCTTTAGCTCATACAAGAGTGATAACCTCGTTTCAAGAGAAAATATTTGCTCTACTTAAGATATAGACTCGAATTTGATCAGAGTTATTATTGAATAATGCAAAAAACAAAAATTCTTTCTATTTCCACATTGCTTGAAGATTATTGCATCTTTACAACATGTCATCTTGACACCTTAATAATAATCAAGTTCGAGCAACTAAACCTTCATGGCATTAAAATATTCAACGATATGAAAGTTACATTGCTTGGAGATAGAGAATTTCATTTTGATCTTCCAAATAAGGGCAGTGCTTTCGATTTTTCAGTAAGTAAATATGATGCCATCCAGTATTTCTTTACTAGTAGACAGGAAAAAACATTATTTTTTGGATCATGATATTCCACAACAATGTCATAATCATAGAATCAGTTTCTTCTCAAAGTATAAATTTCAAATATTAAATCTCCGAAGACAGATCCACAAGGTGTTAGATTATTTGTTCTCCTTTTAGAAAGGTCTTCATGAATTAGGACTACATCAAATAATTTCTTACATTCAAGCGATATGAAGCATGAAGTCCATAGATTTCTCCTTTAGTTTAATTTTCAACATTCGTGGTGGTGAAATCATTCTAAGGAATTTAAAGAAACCAGATAAAATAAGGGAAATGAAGAGGCTTGAGTAAAAATTAATTGGAGGAAGAGCAGAGAGGACAAAGGTTCAAAGTAGAAAACCCTCAACCCTGCTTCGATGTCATGTAAAAAAGAAGTTGCCAAAAAAATTTTGTTCGTTCTTTCAATAAATGCTATATAAAAAACTACAAATAAAATAACAATGAATAATTATAATTACAAACATTAAGTTCGTCTTTAATTATTTACCATTTCATTACTTAAAGTTCATTGACCGATGCTAAGAGAGCAATCCGTGAGCTTTTCTTTCTTTCTTTCTTTTTTTTTTATATGAATCCATGAGAAAAATATTTCCTTATAAGCAATGAATTTGTGACATCTAATTTTCATTTATCTCTTTGATACGGCTCTTTAACAAAAGTATGAAGATGCTGACAGATATGATTGACATTTCAAATTTTGTTAATATGAATTTTCAACATTCATGATGGTCAACTCCTTCGAAAATAATTTAAAGAAACCGACCTAATAAAGGAAATGAAAAGCTTAGAAAAATCTATTTCACTCTTTCAATAAATAATATATATAAAAATACAAATAAAAGAAGAATAAAAAATTATAATAACAAATGTAAAATCGTCTTTGATTATCTATCATTTAATTATTTAGAGATCATTGACCGATGCTAAGAGAGCAATCCATGAGCTCTTTCCTTTTTTTTATAGGAATCTATGGAAAGATATTTTGTTATAAGCAATGATTTTGTGGCGTCTAAGTTTCCTTAGATATCTTTGATCTGATGGCACTCTAACAAAAGTCTGGAGATAGTGATAGATAAGATTGGCATTTCAAATTTTGCTAACATAAATTTTTTATTCAAAAATCACACACATACAAATTCATAAGTTCATCGAAATCCAATAAATCACCTCAAAATCATTCTCTTCTACTATATTTAATGTCGAATCGGCAAAGCATTGGTTCTTCATTACTTGAGGCTTATTGGTGAAAGGGATTTCTTTATCTTCTCCCTCTAATTAGTCACCATTATAACAATTTATGACTTGCCCATATTGTCTCACTTCAAAATCACATGCATTATAATTGAAAGATTTATCATAGCATATCCTCCATAGTAAGCTCTTGAATACATTTTTTAAAGTATTTTTCCTTAGTGACACGGTAATTTTTTCCCCAATAGGGTTTTCGGGTTGGCCAAAAGGTGCGGATGATGGGTATAAGGTGGGAAGTATGTGGTTATATAGCTAATTAGGTTATGTGGATTTAGGATTTGTATGACTTGATTACTAAATGACACTAACTTTTTGGTTTCTTAAATAACGTCTAGGGATCAATGTAGGAATTAAGAGCTTTTCACGAATGATTGAATTTATGAAAACCTAAAATAACTAAATTTATAGCATTAAAAAACCCGATTGTTGTTTGGGGGACAACAATGAAGAAAGAATTCCGGAGGCTTTTAGGAAGGTATATGAATGTCGAGAAGAATCTACCTCATGTCCTCGATTAAGCTACATTTACACAACGTGAAAGAGAAATTGGTACAACTTTCTAATTAGAGAGAGAACAAAAAACAAACTCTAAATTGCATAAAATCCAAAACCAAAAAAATTTTAATCACAAGTAAAAAAGCTAAACAATTACACAATGAAAGTAAAATAATCCTAATCTTTTTCCAATATGAGCAATAAAGAGCCAAATGGCTGGCCGGTCCCCTGATGGCAGGAAATAAATAAACCAATAAGGTCTTCAACTGGCTTTAGCAAGTTCCTGCCACTTCTGTTCCCCTTAAAACCAACCATTCCAGTCAGTTTTGGTTAATCAAAAAATCATGAACAAAATCTAATTGACCTAAACAATGAGTAGGTTGTCGAAAGCTCAGTTTATCTGCAGCTCTATTAAAACAGAGAAAAAATAAAGCAAGATTTAAGGTTTCATTTGAGTCAGATGTGAGAAAATAAGCAGAGCAGCTTACTCTCGAGCTTGTATATTGGGTAGTAATCTAAGCCCAGGCTCAAACTAGTAACTAGATAAGCTCAACTTATAAGCTTGTTTTCGAGCTATATCAACTCACTTACACCTCTAATTTTAGATATACAGTGATGCATATTTAAAGAGTTGGAGATGTATTTTAATGAAAAATAGAAAAAAAATGCATATATTTCAAGATATGAATGATTTGACACATAATGTAGAGTTGATTGCAATAGCTTTTTTCTTCCACAATTTCAAGACATTATTTATATGAAGTGAGATGTGATGTATTCATAAAATCACAAGAGTTTACAATATAATTCGACTCCAACTGAATTAAATATGAGGTATAGAAGATGAAAACTGATAAAAGATTACGATCATGATAACAAGTTGATTGCTAAATCAATGAGTAGAGCTCATTAGAGAGCATCATTGTTGAAGATCAAATTACAGAATGATCAAAGCCATAAGTAAATTATATCAAATGAATGTAAATGCAACACTAATAAACAGAATCATGAATATACAAAACACAAATAATGAATATAAGAATATGGCTGATCAAGTATAAGGTCAAGTGGAAGGAGATTAGTATAGAAAAATATGGTGTGATCAAAAGCAATTTGCATCTTTAGATTTCAAGAGATTCAGATTTGATTCAAGAAGTTGTACGTGAGGCTCATTATTTAAGTTATTTGATTCATCTAAAAGTGCCAAAACGTATAAGGATTTAAAAGCATTATTTTGGAGACCAAGAATAAAAAAAAGATAATATGCAGCCCAATATGAATGTTACCAAGTAGTAATAGTCGAATGCCAATAATCCAGTGGAATGTAAGAATCCTTGTCAAGCCCAAAGGTGAGACGATATAGCCATAAATTTTATCACAGAATTTCTCAGATCAGGACAATGACATGATTGAATTTGTTTTGTAAAATTCTTTCTAGTGACTCGGAAGGATAATTAACTATAGGAGCTTGCATGTATAATCTTGAGCAATATCATAAAATCTAGCAAAATTATGGTAAAATCTCTAGGCACTGTTTTATATGATACTCAATCTACATTCTAAAAATTTAACCTGAACGGAAGAGCTGGGCACAAATGTTCAACGCCCACAATCAATTCTTGATAAATGGCATCATAACTTTCTTGGCTTGGTTGCTCCAGCTGAAGCTCCATTATTTCTCTAGCCTAATTGGATGGTATTGTGCTTTATTTGATGATATAATTATAGTCATTTTCTGCCCATTGAACACAACATCACGGCTAATGATGCAATTTGTAAATCTTAGCTCTAAGCACTATAACTTGTATCCTTGTAAAGGTAGCCAATAAAAATGTACTTCACTTTATGAAGCTCAAACTTGACTTTCTTAGAGCGAACATTAGATACACTGGAACATTCATGACTAGTAATTAGAGAATTTTCAAGGAAAAATTAGACAGAAGAAGATATGGACATACCTATATTCCAGTAAAAGCATGGTTAAACCAACGCTTAGTTTACCTTCATTGTAATAATATGACAGGGAAGTTGTGGGGGTTTAAATCACGGTAATAACCTATCTGCATTATAAAAGTAAGGCTTCATCTGAGTACTTCATGATAACAATGTAAGATTAAACCGCTTTTTCACCCTTTCCTAAGAACCACAACTCCATGAGGTAAATTTCCGAAGTGTTACTCAAGTTTGTGAACGCAACAAATGCAAAGCTTACACCCAATTCAGTCAATTCCAGATTAACAGAAAACCAATGTCCAATAAGTACCAATTGCAGACATTACCAAGGGCATAAGGTGCAAATGTGCACTAATGAACTGATATAAAACGGACCACATGATGAAATCCAAGGTGAGTAAAAGTTATTATACATTATTTTCTTGGTTAACCTAACTATCTATCAAATAACAAGATCACCTTCTTAATGTGGTGAGAAACGACTGATAGAATAATGACATAAATTGATGTCAAAGCAAAACGAACATTTTATTACCTTCCTAGATTTAACCATGTAGAATGGCGAACAATTCATAAAAAAAAATTTAGCAGAAATCCATACAACAGTTATTTTCCTTAAGATTATGCATCACTAAATCACTATATATATATATATATATATATATATA
>NW_018164833.1:597378-597996 GCF_001263595.1 Phalaenopsis equestris | reverse complement strand
TATATATATATATATATATTTATTTATTTATTTATTTATTTATTTATGAAAAGCCCAAGCGCAGATTTTATTGAAATAGAAAAAGATACATAAATGTTGTATGAGAAGAGCTCAAAAGAGGCACCCTACCCATACGATACAAGTACAGTAATACCCCAACAAAAAGATACAGATAGACTCAATAAAAAGTAAAATAAATTCAAAACATGCAGAAAACAAGTAGCCAGGGACGAGCTAGTTTAGTCATGTCTCTTCCTCTAATTTTAGGAGCGGAGCCAGATAACAAATTTTGAAGAGTCGTGTCATTGTCAGGAGTAACTAAAGTATATCCATTAAGTTTCCAAGTTGGAGTGTGACCCTACCTTTCTTCTTCCGTCGAGAAGTGTAAACCTATCATTCTTCATCAGAAGACTGGCTCATGTGATCATCGATCTGATTTGATGTTAGAACTCCAGTAGAAGGAAAGGCAGTCATTGCCACCGCGATAGGTTCCAGTGTATGTAAAGTGTGAATTGTTACCTCTGCACCTGATGCTTCCTGAATAGGAGCTGCGGGACTATCCTGAGTTTCGGTTCTAACATTATCCATTGTAGTATGGTCAGGAGCAGGGATCACAGG
>NW_018164833.1:588865-597278 GCF_001263595.1 Phalaenopsis equestris | reverse complement strand
AAGAGTCGTGTCATTGTCAGGAGTAACTAAAGTATATCCATTAAGTTTCCAAGTTGGAGTGTGACCCTACCTTTCTTCTTCCGTCGAGAAGTGTAAACCTATCATTCTTCATCAGAAGACTGGCTCATGTGATCATCGATCTGATTTGATGTTAGAACTCCAGTAGAAGGAAAGGCAGTCATTGCCACCGCGATAGGTTCCAGTGTATGTAAAGTGTGAATTGTTACCTCTGCACCTGATGCTTCTTGAATAGGAGCTGCGGGACTATCCTGAGTTTCGGTTCTAACATTATCCATTGTAGTATGGTCAGGAGCAGGGATCACAGGACAGACACAAACTCTGGTGATTCTCTCCTCAGGTTAGCTGTTATCAGGTTTACTGAGAGCGCGTTCAGGCACATGGGATGCACTAATAGCGTGTTCCTGCTTTTGACTATTGATTTTCAACTGTGGGTGCAATCTGAAACATTTATCCTGCGAGTGTTCAAACATCTTGCAGTGCTTGCAATAGTAAAGTTTTTGTTCCATAAGTATTTTTTGTCAATAACCATTGTGAACAGATCCAAATCAGACTTCTTCCACATCTGATAGTGTAATATTTCTTTCAATCAAAATCTTTGCAATAGAGGGCCTTGAGAAATGAACTGTAGGTAAGTCCATCTGCAAAGTTTTTCCAAGAATAGTCCCAACTGCATATAAGATAGGTCAAAGAATTGAAGCTTGAGTTCAGGTAATGAGAACCAGATTGGTGCAATTGGGAGTTCTTGACTGGGATCAAAATTATGGGTTCATTCGAGCAATTTCATATGTTTGTCCTCGATTGTGATGAATTTCTTTGAGAAAATCCTCGTGTAATTTCTTCTAAGCTCAGTTGTATCATATTATGCTTTTCATCGAAATGACTCACCTGTCAATCTCCAACCAGTTTGAAATCTTCAAAAACCTTCCTGATGATCTCCATCTTAGGGGAACTTTCCAACTAGTGTAAATTTGTATTTTCCTACACAAGTTGAAATTTCAGTGTCAGAGAATAATATTATTAATTTGCTCGCCTTTTTCTCTACTTTTTTGATGATATTGCAATTGTCATTTCCTGCAAAAGAATCGCGGTACATCTACAGAAATGTCGGACTATCTGCGAGGTGAAAATGGGAGTTGCGTTTGTGAACCACTGTAGCATAAAAGGGTTTGGCGGGATTATAATCGGAGACGGCGGCAGCGTAGGAAAACCCTGAGGCCATTAGCGCCTTCACACAAGCACTAGACATCGTTTGTGAACCACTGTAGCAACAAATGACGCAACTGGTACGCGAGCAGTCGAGCATAAACTGTGGCGGAGCAGTCGAGCGGCCTTGATGAGCCTGCGGCACGAAGCGCTGCAGACGTGAGCCGCAGAAAACGTGATAGACTAGAGCAGACGACGCAGAAGGCTCGACGACGCGATGACGCAGCAGACGACGCGACGATAGGACGACACGGACAACGCAACAGGCGAGCAGGCTCGACGACGCGAACTCCTCCGCCAGCCAGAGCCAAAGACGGAAAGGATCGAAACGAGAGAGCGAAAACATATGGTTGTTTCGAGCTAGGGTTCGCTATGAGCTCTAGCATAGATCTTCTTCAGCTTGAAATGTGCGTGTCCAACAAAAGTGCTCAAAAGAGCCGAAATGCACTAGACATAGGGCCTCCCAAGCTTGAAATGTTCATATGCATTGCAAATATAAATGGGTAAAGAACAATCAAAGCATTGTTTTTTTACGAGTACATATCATGTGCCAATGTAGACCACCCCAAATTAAGTTTATTATAAGAAATTGAATTGAGAAAAATTAAAAATAAAAATAAAAACCAGCCTCATTAAACAAAATTTGCATATTAGGATGGAACAATTAAGTTTTTTAGTCATACTTTATAGGAATTCAATCACTCAAGAGGATCTATGTGCCAAGTGAAAATACAACGGAAAAAAATGCCCTCTGGAAACCAAGATAAGACAAGAAGTTTAGCATGATTATGTGTAAGTTACATTTCAAACATGTCTTTCAGGTGGCCTTTAGCTAGAAGCTTGAGTTTGATTTGAATGATCATGATGCCTACCATAGAACTACAACTGATATGAACTGAATGATCATGATGCCTACCATAGAACTACAACTGGTATGAGAAACATCGTAAATGGCCTGTTATCATAGTGGTTACATTTGCGCCCATTGGAGAAGAATTTTGAAAGCTAACCTTTCACTAGAAATCAACCCACAAGACTTGGCGGACAGAAGTGTCCTGGTCAATCTTGGTCTTGCTTTTGTTCACACAATCCTGAGGTTTGAACCAGGTAAAATAAGAAACATTAATGTTCCATCCTTGATTCACTGGAGTGTTTAGAATTCTTAGTAAAGTAATGTCATTATCGCGCAACTAGCTGCCTCTCAAGGTTACCACCTCCTCCCTCGGGCCTTTATAAATGGCCTTGGCTCTTTAAGGATTCCAACAACCTGGAGTAGAAAAAAATTGGGTTTACCTGGTTGGTCTCTTAATCCATCTTCAATAGCAGGTTGGGTCGACTCTACTCAATTCACTGAGTTTACTAATGATGCATTTGACTGAAATGTATATGTTCTTGGTCACGGGCCTTAAAATTGTCAACTATTTTGCTTACTTCACTAAGTAGCATTGATCCATATGCTCTCAAATATCCCCTATAAGTTTATAGACCATCAATAGGTTCTTCAAGCTAGGTCATCGGTCTCAGGCTACCAATTGAACCTAGTTGACACACCGCTCATAATCACTAAAGATAAAGGAACGAAAAAACACAGGCCCTTACCAAAAATTAATCCTCCAATCAAGATTTCATACTTTGCGCGATTATTTGATATTGAAAAGATAGTAGTACGGCATGTTAGTGCCAAGCCACACTCTAGACATCATTGCATGGTAGTTAATATGTTCGCTTGTACTAGTGATGTCATGTCAATATGCATTGATTGCCAAGTAGTTGGTCAATAGAGCCCAGACTTGGCCACTACTTATGTGTCATATCTTGTCAAGGAAAGAAGCATATGTTGAAATTGTTTAGAACATTGATTTAAATTGTGCAAACAGAGGCACACCATGACGCAATTGAGCCCTAAGGCGCTATGAGGTGCATGGTTCAGTTTCCCCAAGTGAGGCATTTTCATTATGCCTGATATTTGACGAGAAGTCCACCCCAGATATATCGAGATGTCTACCTCAATATTTAGGTTTTTTTTTATTTTCTACTTAACCTAACCTGCACTTGTACCGCTCGGCTTGCACTCCTTACCCACGGACGATCTACACTCCCTCTCTCAAGATGACATCGCAATTGGTCGTCCCAATACCGCAACCCCCGTCCCCAACAAAGTAGCCACAATCCCAACACAATAGTCGTCGTCCCCCCCACTGTCTCTAATTCCTCTGCTGCTTCCGCCGCCTCTTACTAATTTTGTTATCGTACGCACGACTTCCCTCTCATGTAAAGTTTTTCCTCACACATAGGTCAGTCGTCCTTAGTGTCATTGATGCCCCTACCACCTGTTGCTTCAGCTAAAACTGTGGCATCCTACTATCACAAGCATCTCCATTGATAACTCTATCCTTCACCATTTATTATAGCCAATCTCCTTGATAAATTTTTCTGTAAGAATATTATTAAAGATTTTATATTAAGATAAGTTTATTTTTACCCGCATTCTTGATTCCAAACTTGTATGTTATTTTTTAATTTAATTAATTAATTAATTATTATAATAAATTATTAAATAAATACAACTAAGTCATTAGACTAGAAATAATTAAATTTGTGAATTTCAAATAATTTGATTACATTGTCTAAATAATTTAGTTATATTAAGAAGCAAATTATGATGCCTGAAATGAAGAACACATTACAAATATAAGATATTCTTACAATTTTTAATATTCATCATTTCTCTTTTTAGTATGAGCATTACACAAAAAAAAACAATCTTACAAATTTAGTCAATAGTTTACTCATCATTGTAACACATTTTGATAAATTACTTTTATTGCATGTGCCCATTTTGTTTGATTTTAAAAAAATAAGATCATAAAAAAAATAAAAAAATTGAGTATTAAAGTAATACTATTTTTTTATTTTATAACATTAAAAGTCACAATCTAATTATTAAGTGCTATTGAACTAAAGTTATCAAAATATTTGAATATTTGCAATTAATCAAATTTATTTTAACTTGAATCAAAATTTCTAAATTAGATTTTTATAAGAAACGGTTAGAGGCAAGAACAAATTCTCAAATCATAGAAAAGTTCTAGCGTGGAGACATAATGTGCAAAGTGACATTGAAAGCAACGACATGTTTCTTAGAAGCAAAACTATGTGAGAAGGTAGTTCAAGAGTGTTACAATGATGAAGTAACACATCTACGACTCTCAAAAAAAAACGACATACCTTGTGTTAAAATGTTATAAACAATAAAAGAGATGCAATCATATATGAATAAGTCAACAATTTCAAAGCATCTAGACCCATGGACCACTATATGGTAAATGTGGAAAATTATAAAAGACATGGAGAGGAGGCAACTACAACTCTTAGGATGTCTCTAAAGCATTTAAAGAGCCACACAAACGTGTATTCTTTGATATTAGGATGTCTTTTTTATGAGAATATAATTTCATTCAATGTAATAACCTCCACTTATTACTTTAATATAATTCATATTGTAAGTGCTTAGAGTATAGGCTTGAAACCCTGTCCATATATGAATTGAAAACATGGGTGTTAGAGGAGGAGGCCTTTTATGAGAATACAACTTCATTCAATGTGGCAATATGCTTTCTTACTTTAATATGATTAATTTTATTTATGGTCGGGACTTGAAAACTCCGTCCATATAATAATGAAAACATTGGTATTAAAGGAGGAGCTAAATAATACAAAGAAAGGCATTGAAGAAATTAAAATGATTTTGAGTTAGACAAAATTAACAATCATGTTTAACGGGTGGACTGACATAAAGAATAAAAAATTGACTAACATTTTGATAAAGAATTCTTATGACACTATTTTTTTAGAAATCTGTAGAAGCATCTAATCAAGTGAAGGATAAAATGCATATTTTTGAACTACTTGATGGAATGATAGAGGAGATCAGAGAACATTTTATAATCCAGATTAGGATATACAACACCTAGTGCTTATAGCACAGGTGGGAATAAATTTATAAAGGAAAAAAAAAACATCTATATTGGACACCTTGAGTTACACACTGCATAAACCTACTTTTCGAGAAGCTTGGTAACTTCATTTACAACTATTCATGGATATTTTCTTTGATGAAAAAATTTTCTACGAAAGAACTACACCTATAAAAAGATTTATTAAAGCTTACCTGACTCTACAGAGCATAGTAGAATTTAGGCAACTATCAGAGGTAATATTTACTATCACTCGATGAAATTAAGTATAAAAATTTATTTTAAATGAAAGTTCTTGGTTTAGTGCCCCATATGTAATGACAAATACAATGTCATTATTTAAATTTATGAAAATAGTGGATGCAAAAAAAAAAATCAGCCATGAGTTTTATTTATAATGCAATAGATTAGGCCAAAGAGCTTATAGCCCATCATTTAGGAGAAGAGAAGGTCAATTATAAGAGAATTTGGGAATGTGAGCTTATAGCCCATCAATGATGATAAATGTGAGCTTCAGCTTTATCATCGTTTGCATGCTGCTATATATTTGCTTAATCCTTAATTTCATTACGTTGAAGATAAGTTTACCAATCATTAGATTAAGTTGGGGCTATATCATTACATGAATATATTGATTGTTAACCCAACTGAAAGGGCAATCGCCAATATGCAACTTGTACCATTTAGAAATAAAGAAGATTTCTTTGGGAAACATCAAGTTAAAAATAACAGGTAAAATATTCTTTAAGTAATTTTTAATATTTAATTAGCTCATAAAAATAAGAAATTTCTCCACACTCTAAATTATTAAATTTTAATTATACTATTTTATTTCAAATATAGTTGAATTATAGAACCAATTTGATGATGATGCTCTGAAGTTATAACATTTTTCTATAACAGTTTTAAGATGTACATGCTCATTGTCTGGATGTGTGCAATTGGAGCACATATAATTAAACACATAAAATGGGAAAACCGTCTAACTTTAAGAATGAATTCTGTGGTATATATCATGTGCAACAAGTAACTGAATAATAAAATTTAGAATAAAAAAAAGTTTTAATGATGATGAGGATCCCCTAATAAATAAAAATGTCATTAAATAATGAGTGATTTGTAGTAATGACGATGAGGTCACACCATCTAAGTTGAAATAAGAAGTTTAGAATGTTGATTTCTTTAATGGAGACATAATAAAGGTTAATATATAAAGCACAAGGCAAAAAGAAATTAAAAAAAAAAGTATCATAAAAGTATTAGTATTTGAAGTTATTTTAAATTTTGATTAATATTTTTTATATCTTATTATTATTGATTATAGAAGAGAAAAATGATTGAAATCTATCATTAAAGAAAAGGAAGAATGGGAGAATCAGGACTCAAATTGATGAAGCAGAGAAGAAAGTTATTCATTTTTGATGTGACTAATGAAAACCACTTAGGTGATGAGAATGCATAGGTTTTTTTATTATTCATTATATTCTTATTTGAATCTGAGTATTATTATATTGGACAATATAAGAGAAATTTATTATGCTAAATTTATCTTGTGTCTTATTTTGTCTTCATATTTTATGTTACTTTCATTTGATGTCTTAGTTTGCAATATGTATTGCATTTTTTCCTGTGTGCAATTGGTTAAAATGTTACTATGCAGCTTAAGCAATTTGTGACTTAATATAGGCCCAAATAAGGTTTTAAACGAGCCAAGTCTGAGCAAGCTCAAGCTTGGCCTGTGTTCGGTTCGTTTGAAATTGACTCGTGCTCGAAATTGCTCGTGAACAGCGTGTTCGTGCTCGGCTCAAAAAATTTATTCATGTTCATGTTTGACTAGTGTTCGACTTAAAATTGGCTGGTTAGAATAAAAAATTATTATAATAAATGATTTTTTAAATGAAATTAAAATAATATTTTTTCTAAAAAAATTGGTTGTATAAAAATTAATTAATTTTAATTTATAATATTTAATTTAATGAATATTTATTGTGTGTGTGTGCGCGCGTGTGTATTTATTTATTTTCGAGCCAATTCAAGCCAAACACGAGCGAACAAACTTTTGTTCTTTTTCAGCTCGTTTCCATTTCAAGCTTAAAAATTTGTTCGTGTTCGGCTTAACGAACAAGCTAACACGAGCTACTTAACGAGTCGAACACGAGCTGCTTAACGAGCTGAACACGAGCTATTTGCGAACAACAAGCCAAATTGTCAGCCCAAGGCCCGATATTTAATAGCTCTTACTATATTAGAATGTTAATGTCATTGTGTAGTAATATTTATAAGTTATGATGTTAATATACTCATTTGCCTTTATTTTGTCTCTATGCAATTTTCTAGCAGTGAAGCTTACGCCTCAAAATGTCTTGGGCTTTACACCTCGCAACAAGGATGAAAATGTCTCGATGTCCGATTGAGCAATTTTAAAACTTCGAGTTTAAACAGTCATTATGAACAAGATTTTTTGTTCTATGAAAGACTAATCCATCATGTTCATCACTTGTCACTTAATAACATGAAACAAATAGTATAGCCGAAGGTGTGCCAACATTACCATAACTACAACTTTCATAGACACGAGATACTTTCTCACCACCCCTTTTAAATTTTGCTCACGCAATACATAATCTTTTGCATTTTAGCCATCTAACAAATTGAACTAATTGAAATCATCTAAAACAAAAGAACCAAGTTATTACATGGTTTGGAACTCAAAAATCAATGCAATCTAAAATATGCTCAACAGGCTCATGGCATTTGGTCATCAAATTAATTTTTTATAGAGTAGATGACAGCAACCCTAATCCTGATTCAAGAGAATATGTATTTTTTACAAAGCCATGAACTTTGAGTCACTAATGGGTGGATAACATATCTATCACAGCAACATCACCCTACTAACTTCCTCGGTACTAAAGACAAATGTCTTTGAGTTTCAATATTAAGAATGCCTTGAGTTATGAAAATATCAGTGCGCGAAACAGATCTGATTAGAGATAATCACACTTCAACATAGCCATGGTATCATGCAATGCACAATCATTAATAGAATAAAAACCATAAACATATCATTTGCTAGATGTCATTTGTTCTTCATAGCTTGTCATAATAACAATATCAAGACCATAAATATGTTTCTAACTGTAGTCTATATGCCCATATGTTACCTGATAAGCAGGCACATCTCACACAATTACAAGGCTTCACACGTGCAA
>NW_018164833.1:588028-588765 GCF_001263595.1 Phalaenopsis equestris | reverse complement strand
ACATCTCACACAATTACAAGGCTTCACACGTGCAAAACCATTGTACACGCACAATTCAGCAGTTAAATCCCTGCTGTATATCCAGACGGCACAGTAAACATTTGATTCTAAGAACATTCTACTCCAAAAGAAACTCCAAACACTCTTTATAAACATGAAATTTCCGCCGGCAAAACAATTCACTAGAGGAAAAATGCATGATGAACAAGTTAGGAACTAAAAATCTCTTTGCATTTGCTTGGCTAATTAAAAAAAAAATTAAAAAGAAAATCTGGTTGTTGTACAGCTGAACAAGCCCAGGAAGAACAGCTCAGTTTGTCTTTATGAGTATGCTCACTTAGTGCTCAACAAAACACATCAATAAAAGCTACATAACATGCTAAGCTACTAGTAGAAAAATATCTTACTTTTCAATAAGTGACCCCGTCCTTGTAGAATAACCTTTGAATTCATACAATTATATGCATAAATAAGTTAAAAAAACTTACATTCCAGTATCATCTCTCAATCGCAACTCCTAATCAAACTTATTCAACCATTGTTGATTTGAGGGATTAGTCATTCTAATGCCAATTATTATAGATTAATCTTGACTCCTTAGAAATCCAATTTTTTTAATGAACCAAAGTGGTCTAATGATTGATACACACTATGATTGATCTAACAGACCAGTTCAATTTGATTTTCACAAATATGATTCTCATAACCTTTAACTTTTCAAATAACTAATATATATA
>NW_018164833.1:571376-587988 GCF_001263595.1 Phalaenopsis equestris | reverse complement strand
TATATATATATCTGTGTGTGTGTGTGTGTGTGTGTGTGTGTGTGTGATGTCTGTCAGAAAATATTTACATCAAGCTTACGGAGTAATGTCTGTCAGAAAATATGATTGAGTAGCTAGATCAAACTTTCACACCTAGGCTATGTTAAAGCTCAAATTTTAGCAGTTTCAACTGATAAAACTAAGATTGAGCAAGGTATTATAGCTCCAATTTAATCACTTAACGAAGAAGCCTAGAATTCTTTTACTAGGGATGTAATCTAGCATATATTTAATCACAAGCCTTGCCCAAATTTCACAAGCCTCGAGCCCCCTGCCAGACTTTTGTTCCTGTTAAGTGTTATTGCAATACTTATACGAACAACAGGATCAACTTGAAATGGAATATTCACGATGCATATAAATATGAAAAACCAGATTCCCTGCCTCAAACAAGAGATAGATGATGAAGTTCGAAACATTTTTATGCTTTGGACGTAATGAAAGGATTACAAAAGAGGTTTCATAAATACAAATAATGGATTGGATTGCTGATCTGTAATTCAAACCTAAAAGTCTAACAGCATATCAGATAATAGTTGGCAGCAACTAATAAAGCTTCAAGTTTAGTCAAGCAAATTAAGTTTGCTTGTTTAGCTTTGAATATGACACTATTTTTGCCTAAGTGATTTAACAAGTTTATCTTGCTAGATTGAGTTTCAAGCCTATAATTTGAATTTAGGTTTGTTTGGTGCATTGATCGAGAAAATTCTTTTGCCTAATAATATTAAATTGTTCTTTTTAAGTACAATAGTTACACATAAATTTTGATGTCTTCTAAAAAAGATATATAAGAAAAAACATTTCCCATAGATTTCAACTAGAAAAATATTGATGTATGACTTCATGTAAACATTCAAAGGCGGGAAGCATATAATCCTACACTTTTGATCAAACTCAATTTCAAATGAAAAAAATAATGATGTAATTCGAAGAGTGCATGATAAAGACCACACAATTCTAAAACAATCACGTGATTTCATGGAAGATACGAAAATAAGAACAAAGGTAAGCATTTGCTCCAACCATTTATAGACATCTCAAAAAAGGAAAAACAGAAGCAACTATTTGCATAAATTCCATAAGAAAGAAAAAATATTAATGAAATGTTTCTGCCAAGATTCAACCTTTAATGGTGAATAATAAGATGCTTGCAATTTTGAAGCCAAGATTAGGTATTTATAGATGCCAGTTAAAAAATAAAAGAGCACGAGTAAAAATAAAATAGAGGATATCAATCAGCATAATCATGGATAGCAACAACCAAAAACAGCTCAAAACCAATAAGTTGGAGAAGACTATCAGAAAACATTAATGCTAATTAATTAATTATTATAGTATATCATGTAGTTGTATTGATAAAATCCATAGCAAAAAAAGTCTTAAACTCAGTTGCTTTGAAAGCTTCAATAAGTTGCAGTAGTAATAGGAAAGCTCATTTCTGTGGAGATGAAGCATATCAAACCATATGGAAGGCAATTCAATATGCATTTTATCCACATAAGTATTCAAGTTAAACATTTATTTACAGCATTTAGGGTATTCATTACATGTTTATAGTTGTGCATTTCCAGTAGTATTCACGTTAATAGAAATTAATAAAATAAAATAGCCTAAAATAATGCTAGCTAGTGAGGCATTATCAGCAAAAATCAATGTCTTTTGGAAAAGCCGTAAAAGGGGCATGACAGCAACAAAGCTCACATGAACTCGATAAAATTTCACTCCAACCGGCAAAAAAAAAAAAAGATACCACAAACTCTATTCTCTTTTTCCGATTTTTCTACTACTAAAATCCATTATAGATAAAAAGAAACAACAACTAACAAAGCAGTTAGCTGACATACTGAGTTGAATGTGCCAATAAATGCCAAGCTACGCAAACTTCAGTGTCAATCATAATAATACCATCGAAGATATCCTACACAGAATATGCAAAAAAACTAACCGATGAACAGAGTTCACAGTCGAAGTATTCGCGTGAAAAGATCCTTTCCTATTACTGTTAACTTTACATATAAATGAAAACAACATATAATGGAAGAACTTTTCTCCTATGACAAATATTTTGATCTTATGACCTTCAAATGTAAGATCAAAACAATTCATTTGTTTTTTACATCATTAAAAATTTATGGCAAAGACAATCACAAGGATTTTTAAATCATCAACCTAATGTATTAAATTTCTCTAAGGGACGGTTATGATTGCAAATGAGAATGGACACAATTTTCAGCGTGCAGAATCCTTCAAATGCCAAAAAATAAATATAAAGTTTATGGTATTTAGGGGTGTTCACTGATTTTAATACATTCAAAAAAGAGAGAAAAACTACACTTTAAATTGACTTATACATATTAATCAATAATAATTTTTTTTTTACAACAATGAATTATTAAATTATTATAAAAATTGATGAAATTTTACCCATAAAGAATTTCTAAATCATAAAAGAAAACTAAAGGTGTGATCCAGTAATTGAAAATCCATAAAAAGAAGCATAAACAGAAATAAAAATGGGAGAACCATTCAATCTCCTTATAGGAGAGAAGAAATTAGTATTACTGATTACAATTGCCACAAAGTTTCCTAGCTATGCTTGATGCACACTAGCTCTTGTATCATAGATCAATGATTTCTACTATAACAAAATAATCAATTCAATAAATAACTTGACTTGCTGATTAATAGGTAAAGTTTCCTAGCTATATTGGACACAATACCATTCACACCCGAATGAATAAGTTCTACCCAGCTTAATAAGCTTTTTCAGAATATTTAATATGCAATTTAATTTTAAATTGGCTGGTAAATCCACATTTCATTATATCATTCCAGATGTAACAGTGAGATGCAGGAAAATGCAAGTTAAAGTATTTTACATTGACAAGGAAACTGTAATTTCAGCTATGGCACGTAATAGGCATGGAGAAACGTTGTATCAATGTGGAAATAAGGGTCTTTGAGATTATATTATTATTCCTGCAGGAAGTGAAAAATAGTTGCAAACTTCAGTTACAACGTCATGTGAGCGGCAAAAGGAAGCTCGTGTCTAGACACCAATGTAAGTTGCCAGTTGATTGGATGGCTAGTGAAAGCTTTCATGAACTAATCATGAATTTAATGGCTCGAATTGATACCGTTTCTTTAATGCAGAGATCATGGTTAGAATTGCAGGTGGTTAAAGTAACATAAAAAAAGTGTTTGTTGCAGGATAACAGAGCGACATTAAAAACTGTTGTTCAGTAAATGCCAACATGACCCAGTATTCTGGTTAGAGTGGGTACAGGCATTCATTTTTATCAGCATTTCCAAAGACAAATCATCTTTCACATAAGCACTCATCATTGACAGCTATAACTTCTCTGCTTTGCCAAAAGGAAATGATAAAACTTGGTCAAGATATTCCCCAAATTTGGTCGAAGCACTCATTGTGGCTGTGTTTCCTATTATTATATTGAAAAAAAAAGTTTAATCTTAAAACAGTGGCATCTGAAAAACTGAACTGCATAGTATATAAGCACTTTAGTGAACTGCGCAGTCCATTATAACTTTATTTGATAGAAAATTTGTAAAATCCCAAGTAAAGAGCACAGACTCTCAGTTATTCTTTAAAGAGGAAGTGGCCTGAAACTCAACAAACAAGCTTCCACAAGGCCTCGAAAAATCGCAAGCACATTGTGAAATTGTACGTATCATTTCAGTTATTATTTTCATTAGAGATCTTTTATAACATTTACATCTGGGTAGAAAAATCCATAAAGCTGATGTATGCATGTCTTATGAATTATAATCATCACAGATGAAGTATATCCTGTTACTAAAATTTACAGTGGAAGTTGTGAAGGTGATTATAACTCATCTCACCATCTTTTGGTGAGAATTAAAAGCATCTTTGAACAGTAAAAGTAGGGCTTTTTAGATTTATTGCACAAAAAAGAGGTCCAAAATATAAAAATATGAAGCCGTATTTCATCCTTTGCATGGCTTATAATATTAGGTTATATTAATCCTAACTTCCAAGTTTCTTAATGCACAGGCATGTTATTTTTGCTTACTTAAATATTCAGCCTAGAAGGCCCATTTATTACCAGAGCTCATGAATGCAAATTGCATAACCTAAGCAGCAAGCAATTCACGGATCATAAAAAAGAAATTGATCAAGTTCAGGAAAGCTTGCATATTTACAGTGAACAGCTAGCAATTATCCTGGCAAACGGATAAAGCCCAACTCTTTACTGTATAGCACTATAATTTGCCGTTCAGTAGCAAGTACATGGAAATCAGAAAATAACTTCAGCTTCAGAATGCAGGAAGCCTGGTTATTTGATGGGTAGGAATTCCAAATATTGAGAGCATTAAGATCATATGATTATGGATCAATAATATGATCGAACTTTTCTATCTTCAATTGTACAATTAGCATCCGGGTACTAGGGAAAATTTGAAGGAAAATAACTGTATAGTATACATTTGAAAGTTCATAAAGATTAGTTTCGCTTCAAAAATATGTTCACGGATTTTTCCACCTTAAAGATTCTGCTGGCCAAAAATCAGTGGATAAGTTGAGAGGTAAACACTTACCGCAAAGCAGTAAGAAGCTGTTGGAAGATTGTACCCATCACAAGACTATGTTTTTGTATTATAACAAATTGTCAAAAATACATCTAAATCATGAACAAGAAATGTTCTTATGCCCTTTTTCATACAATAATTGTCCATAATTTCTAGACCAAATAAAGAAACTAAATAGAGAATTAAGAAAAAAAATTGATGAAAAAGGAAAATAACATTTCTATGAGTTGATTAAATGAATTGATGATATGGTTCCCAGAGCAATCTTTAATGTAAATTATAGACATTTTTAAAATAACTTCTTTAAGAAACCCTTTATCATTTTATAGATTATTAGATATGTGAATTTATAAATGGCATATCCAAATAATGAGGCTCCTGCTAATGTCGAATGGGCATCGAGAATTGATGCATGCAACATTACAATTGCATCGCAAAGTGATTGATTCAGAAATATTAAATTCAAAATGAAGGTAACTAACCATCAAAATCATGAATTTCATTTAGTTTTTATCAGGTTCTTAAAGCTAAAAAGTGAATTACTATATATCAAAATTTAGATAATGCCGACAAACTTAACAAAAATAAAAGTATTAGCGGAAATTGGAATAATGATATCATTGCTTGTCAATATTATATCATGTTTTGGTTTTTTTTTATACCTTTTTTGTATTTTTCCTTTTCTTCTTTTCCAAAAACTGGTTGCACCATATCATTGCCTTGTTAACATTATATCATGATTTAATTTTTTTTTACCTTTTTTTCATTTTGTATTTTTACTTTTCTTCTTTCCAAAAACTGGTTGCTCCATAATATGATGTAGTATGAAGTAGTTTGCATTCGCATAAAAGAAGAGGAATGGAAGAGATCATATCTATAAATGTCAAAACTTATAAAATGCCCTATTTAAATTAAAATAAACAAGTTAAGCATGCATCCATTTAACTGTCTTCGCATGTGAAGTATCTTCCTCGGCAACGTTACATAAAAATCGGTTTTTTCAACATTCTTTTATGTATTGTAACGTTATCTTATTTATACTGAAAAATGTTCTCTCCCGCATTAGGCATGAAGAAACAAAGGATCTAATCTGAGAAGGCATTTTATATTTTTATCCTACTGCTTAGCCCATTATTGCAGATTGGTATCAAGATTTTCAAAGCCATTTAGTTTTGTTCTTGAATTTATTTTACCATTCATCATTTAGACGCATATTTTAGGCTATTTCTATTATCCAATTTGATGTTCAGTCAAATGATTCCAAAATAGATCTTCAAGAAAATTCTATGACAAGAAACTATCATAACTTTAATCAAAGGATCACATCTCAGTTTTATCAAGTTTAGGCCTTTCTGCCATTGAGTACCCCATGATTTCCAAGTTTTATAATCTTCTCTACAATTTAAACTAGTTTTACAATGGTAAGCTGTCGGAGGTGAGTATTGACAATCACATAATGAATAGAACTGGAGCAGCAATCTGGAATCATTTGAAAGAATAGGTTATAACAGAGAGAAGGTATAAGGTAGCCTACTAATCACTCAACTCCTAGTCCCACTCAAGAAGGACAGTTCAGGGAGTGAGTGATTGAATGCCCATACAATTAAGCATTCTCAAGCTTGTAACAAATATCCACATCAATCCAACAGAGAGAAATAATATACTCAGTTTCAAAGAGCTTATGTTCCGAAATCCAGGTTTATGATAGGTAATGGACCAAAATGCTATAATGGGTAAGAAACTATAAGAACAAACAGCAAAATGGTTATACATGAGTTATAAATAGCTTATAAAGATGTTCATTTTATTAATACTAGAAAGCCAAAAAGTGTTGCAGATGAGCTAATGATCAGAAGAATAAAATGAACCACACAATTCCCAGATCATGGCTATCCTTCTTGTTTTCTTACGGAATGTTAACCCTGGAAATTGAATTTAAACTTAATAAGCAAAATATTTATCTGGAATTTTTAAAATTCTAAATTTTACAAGGTTGATATACATGTATATATGTATATATATATGCACACAAAGCCAGTCAGCAAAGTTAGTTCAATGGGCTTTCTTTTGTTAATCATCTGTTCATTTGGTTAGTGATAACCACAACTGCATTCATCATCAACCTAATAATCTAAGTTTGTTCCACAGTTAAACAAATTAGCCATGTACATATTTATCAGGCCTTTCTTCAATGTCTTTCCAGTCCTTAAACATCGATGACCTTTCAGTCCTTTGATTAAATCCAAAGACAAAACACAGGTGCCCAATCACATCATGATGAAGAACAATTTGTCCTGTTAAGCCTCATCAAAGAAATCAGGGTTTTCAATCAGCTAGGAGGAGTCACTTCATTTAGGCTTATAATTTAAAGATATGCCTACTTTCAGTATCCAGTTCAATAACCAATTGAAGACATAATTGACGACCAAAGAGGGAGCTGGGAAATATAATTATTTTTTTCAACTTTAAGACCTAATGAAGTTATTAAATCATCAACACCAAAATTTATTAGCGATTTTAATATAGTAATGATCTGCATAGCCTGGCATACGCCATCATTGTCCAATTTATTGTGAATTGCACCGATTTCAGTACATGGATGCAAACAATGCATCAATTAATTTAATTGACTTGTCCGTCATAAATTAACAGTATTAAGTGTCTGGAATGGAAAAACAATTTTTAATCCGCCATGACTATGCTGTTGTCACCCAATGACAGCTGTGAGCACAAAAAATATCCGGAAACTATAAAGAATAGGCACATATCTGCAGTTATATGCCGCATTAGGTAGCAACACCATGGATATTAGATGCTGCAGAGTAAAGTTACATAAAACAAACCAGCTTTCCAATTTCAAGGATCCATGAATACATACATATCAGTATTTCATTCTCTTAAATTGCCATGCAGCCAGGTCTAGAAAAATCTTTCTAGGAGCATAGAAATACAAGGATGATAAGTGACAATTAAATTAAGGAAAAATTAGATTAACACACACTATTGTATGAAGGAGACTGTGAAGGTTATATTTAACAGCTGGAATATGAAGTTGGTTTTTATTTTATTTCTTCTTGACAAATTTTGACTTTGTGTATCATGCTTTTTCAATTGTCATGATAATCTCTTATTAGAGTAATCTTCCTGACAAAATTTGACCTTTTGTATCATGCTTTTTCAATTGTCATGATAATTTGTTATTCAAGTTAACGCCTGTATTAATTTTGGCAAATTTGATGAAATAGAGTTCTTAATTACAAATTTTAATCAAGAATTTTGTGTCATTTTAACTTTGCTCTTTCACATCAATTAGATATCATAGAATTTGGTGGCATCAGCAGCATATTTGCCACTGAAACAAATTTTATTTGAGGAAACCACCCTTCATATAAGAGAAGATGGATCAATTCATGAAATCATGGAAAATATTACTGCATATTTTTTACCATAATGCTTGCTGAAAGCATGTCTTATATGGGTAACTGTACTCTTTTTTGTGTTTCAATTATTAAATGTTCGCTGCTTGGATTGGCCCTTAGCATTTTGATATCATTCCAACTTATTATAATGAGATTTCTGCTTGTTGGTAGTGCAATAAACAACTTGATAAACGTACATTGAAAATGACATAAAAAAACAGAGAACGGACAAAAATCAACAAAAGACTAACCCCCTTTGCAAACTCGATTCTAAGAGGCATCCCTGCAATATTTGACCCATGAAGTGCTCTCACTGCAAGCACAGCATCCTCCTCCTTTTTAAAGTTGACATATGCATAGCTCCTGCCCGGCAAATAAGCTATGCTTTCAATGTCGCCAAACCTAAGGAACTGCTCCGATAGAATGTTTTCAGTAATATGAGAGCTCAAGTTCCCCACCCAGAGCTTCCGTGAAGGAGGAGCTACGCCCCAGCCACTTCGTCGTTCTCTTTCACCATATCGGGGCGAGAACTCAGGATACGGCCTATCCCTGCCACGAACTCCCTTGCC
This sequence comes from Phalaenopsis equestris, assembly GCF_001263595.1. Taxonomy (NCBI): domain Eukaryota; kingdom Viridiplantae; phylum Streptophyta; class Magnoliopsida; order Asparagales; family Orchidaceae; genus Phalaenopsis; species Phalaenopsis equestris. Next base: position 579,389 of record NW_018164833.1, on the reverse strand, counting down.
CATCTAGAAAAAAGCAGAGTAAACGGAAGACAAAAGGATAATTATTCCAGCGCTCATTACAGCCTAGGGCAAAATAAAACTTGTCAAAATTTGTAGAAACGCATAAAGCCTAGGGAAGTGCTGCGGGGCGTAAAAAATATACCTGTCAGCGCTGATTCCTTAGAATGCTGCTCTGAGGGGATCGAAACTGATAATATTAGGGTTTCCTTGATGAGCTCAATACGCCGGGTTCGGGAACTATGTAATAATCGCCGACTGAAGCCGATGTGGCGAACGTAGAAAACGGGAAAGCGAAAACTGTAGAAGCTGTAAACCTAGAGTCGAATCTCCGAGATGGAGGCTAAAAGGATTTAGGGCCGGTTTGGTGCACTTCGCGGTGCCAATATATATATATATATCAGAATATATACTATAATTTTTTAAATAAGAGATTATTTCTCTTATTCATATCCAACCAGACCTTTGGTAAATTTGATAAATTCAGATTTATTAAACGTGAATTTAGTAAATCCAATAAACGAAACAAGAAAAAATCAGATTTAACTTAATGTCAGATTTATCTAATCTATTTATTGTTGTTTGATTGGATTTAGGTTAAATTTAGCGTAAATCTTCTTAAAAGTATCATATCAAACACCTCCTAATGGCTATTAATAAGAAACTGTTGATTTACCAGTGAAAGCAAGGCACGTGATCAAAACTTGGAGAGAGGAGCTCTTCTTTAACTTGCCTGGACTTAGCGAAATGGCTCAAACTAGAACGAACTTGTGCAGGACCTAGTTTTTTAAATTAATAAAAATATATAATTAAAAATATTTATAATGAGTTATGAATTATTGGTATGTTGAATTCAAATATGTCTTGTGGATCATACCCAATATATAGAGCATTTGAAGGGGGGAGGAATAGAGACTGAGAGAGATAACAGAATGCACACTAACACAAGTTTTGAGACAAAAAAATCAATAGTCCTTTTATTGAAGAAATGACTAACTATTTATGGGTTACAGAAGTATAATAAACTTACATGTATATCAATGTTTTAATATGAACATTACAAGTTAATATTACGTCTTTTCATATTTATAATTGAATCCAGGACATTTTAGTATTTATAACTGACATTGACACCATTTCATATTCATGACCGCTTGAAGATGAACATTTAATAGCTCGTTAATTTTGTCATTCAGGAAGTCAACATATCTTTGGTTGGATGAGAGGTCATCAGTCAACCCTCTGAATGGAATATTAAGTGGAGGTCCTCATGTCGTTACTGTGAATTTGGATCGTTAGGCATAATATGTATCACCGAAATCTTCGGGCAGCTCTCATTGGACAAGTGGTTTTTTCAAAGGAACAAAAAGGAGCTCCGTGGCGTGCCCTTTGACCAATTTTGTTAAGAATTCCAGAATTAGCTGAGGGAGCTCATTACGAACGATTGTCCCTTGGGTCGGGTGCCTTATATTTCTTCATTCAGTTGTGTTTTCATTCCATTGGCTCATAGTTCCCACCAAAGGAACTGACATTTGGTGTTTCCTTCTTTTGACTATCCCGATGCACTGTCCTTCGGTGTTCAAAAGAGAGACCCGTTGAATTTCCTCGAGTCATATTCAATTGCACAATTCTCTTACTTATTGAAGCCTGCAATAAGAATGAAGGAAGTAAATTCAAATATTAGCTTATTTATTGTGTAATAAATATATGTTAATAATTGAACTTTCTGGATTTATGTGTCTGTAGTCCCTATAAATAAAGCATGATCAGCCTTCTCCATCTCCCTTTTTGATTTTCATGCGCTTCAATTGTTTCTTAACATAAGAAAGTTGTAGTGAGTAGCAATAAATTTGAAAATGAGGCGGCCATATAGTGATGTCGGCACTATTTTTGGTATGGGATTTGCCCGATAATGAAGGCTTTCGGCTTTTCGACAGAAAAACTTCGCAAGCAGAGGAGAAAAAGTAGTCAACCTGTAATAAAGAAGAAACTGGACTGTTAGTAGCAAAGAAGCTGGAGTGAGAAGATCAATTTGTCTGTTCAAAGAGGCCAGAAAGAGGGAATCGGTCGAAGGGAGAGAAGCAGATCAAGCAAGTGATCCAAGAGAAAGAAAAGTGTGGAGAAGAAGGTTAAGTCATCTGACTCGATGCCGCTTCATCATGAGATAGAGAGCAGGGTTGACATGCTTGTCCCAACTCTGATCCATGAACGACTGACTCAATAACAGGATCAGGCAATCGTAGAGACCCAGGTGCAACCACACAAAGGTGTAGCTCCCTTTCTTTCAGTTAGTGAGGCTAGCCAGGTGGTTGTTCGTCCACTTTTTGGTAAGAGATTTTGATCATTTAAATGGAGTGAATGATTTGTATGAGAAAACCTAGTTTTCTTTGATAACAGATTTGTTCAATTCCCTTTTTGATGACATTTATTTGTTCTTGAAGATGAGACCATGTATATTATCGATTCATTGATAGTGAGAGTTGGCCAACCCTCTACTAAGGAGACAATAAGAGGATCGTCTTCTCCGGCCCATGGAGTAGGTGCTTATGAACATCTGTTTTGTTTTAAGATCATAAAAGGAAGCCCGACGATTGGCAAGGATCTCCAGTATTGTTGGCTTACTGAATGTACAAAACAGTTAATTGCTTTGCTCAAGAAGTTGGCCTGTAGAGGGAGGTTACCATAACAAACCTCGAGGAAGTGCTGACGGTCCTTCAGGTCGACATGGCAACTCTTCGAACGAAGGTGGTGACTCTTCAGATAGAGCTGGTAGAGGTATGGGCGACTAGTTCTATCTCCAAGTTTGAGTGGAAGAAGATAATGTGGAGAAGTTTAAATTTGGGGAGCATGTGTTATATTAAATTTTTGTGAGCCAGCGTCTTGTATTACCCGAAGCAGCCAAAGACCGACAATTAAATATTTCATTTCTTAAGTAAAAATTAAATTTTTTGCAAATTTCTGAAATTTTATTTCATTTCATGTTCTCAAAATTTATGTTAATTTGATGTGAATTTCTAGGTACAGATTTGAGGTCTTTTTTGTTTATTTTCTCCTTTTATTGTTTGAGGAGTTGTCATTTTGTCCATCATCATTTATTTTCCTTTTCAAATAAATCTCTCTTCTAGATAGTAAAAATGATCAAGAGATAAGAGGAACCAAAAAAGACAGATATACAACAAAGATGACAATCGAAAGAAAACATTGAGAGCCTAATTGTGATAAACCTTGAAAGAATATGTCAAGTATGTCCATCCAAACAAGATCGGGCGGAAGCACCTTTGACCAATATCCGTGAAATAATACTTATGTTGATTACCCATATCCAGAGATTCGGGTGCGTTTGTTTGTTCTGGGTTTCATAGTGTTCCCAAGGGGATGTATCACACTTGGTTAATTACATATTAGGGGTTGCCCAAGAATACTCTTGATCCAGAGAGTTTTGCTTACATTAAAAGTGACAACTAGCACAGGGCTATCAAATGACAGTTATTTCACACGAGAATACTCTAATGTTTCAAAGCTCCCGCTAAGCTACAGGGCGGAGAGTAAGTCTCTTATGGTCCCCACATGGGCAACATACTCATCGACATACAGAGCCTACAAAATAACCGAATTATCATGACGTTGAATCATGATACGTCAAATCACATCTGAGTCATAAAGATAAAGAACAAATTGTTGTATCCCAAAAAGACGAATACTTATCAGTAATCAGGTTATCAGTATTGTTGACCTCATTTTTAGTGAGGTTAAGTTTTCCTCTTAGGGTTTAAGGTCTAGTCTTAGGATTCTCTCTTTGATTATCTTAGAGCCTTAGTAGTGGGACCCACCTCATTTTAGAAGTTGTGGGACTCACCTCATTTTAGAAGTTCAAACCACTTATTTACTCTTTTAAAGTTCTGCATGTGTGGTTATTGACCTTAAGCACTTAGGAGGATGAAACCAATATGAAGTAACTCAAAAGAAGTCCCTTTAGGACTGTTAAACCCTAGGGTTGTCTTATGCACAAGTTGCACCTCAACACGCACAAATTTTGCAATTCAGACGGTCAACACGTTAAATATTGCAATTCACGTCACATACGCCTTTATATGTTGCATAATTAATTAAAACTTAAATAAAACTTTGAAACGGTCGATCGCGAGCCCAAAATTTGAAGAAAATCGAATTTGACACGTTTTTTTACCTAATTGTTGAGGAGGTTGTTCGAACGATATCAGATGATGAAACATACTGCGCCGTCGCGTGTGAAACGTCGATTTCACCACGAGCGAATAGTGTGCGAACTGTAAAATTTAATGTTAAACATTTTAAAAAAATCATTTTACCTAAATCCCTAAACCCAAACTCACGCACCCGCAGCTCCCCTTTCTCTCGGTCGCGAAACAAGCCCTAATCAGCCCCTTCCATTTCGTGAAATCCGACCGAACCTCCTCCTCGCCGAGCAGCACTCTCCTCGCAAAGTTTCGGCCTGAGGTCCCCTCCCCCATGCTTAAGGCTTCCACCTACTCCCTGCCCACACTCAGGCTTTTTTTGCTCGCCACTCCCACTCTTGCGCCTCTTGTCGCTTCTCGCCCGTTGCCTTAAGTTTTAGCTCACCCCCCAAAGGTTTGGGTAAGCTCTTCTCCTCTCCTCTGGCTAAATAAACCCCATTTGGGGAGGTCTTTTGGGTTGGCAGAAATTCTGGAGAAAGGGGAGTTGCTGTCAATATTCCAGGTGGTTTTTCTTCTTGGTTGATTCTTCCCTAGCTCGCTTGGTGTTTGATTTTCTCTGTTTATCTTGAACAAAAAAGCGAGGTGTCTTTTTTTTTCTCTTCATCTTACTCTCATTTCTCTTTCTTTGCCCCATTTCATTTGACTTCCTTTTGTTTTCTTTTTTATTTTTAAAAAAAAGGAGAGCAAGGAATGCTCATGCTAATGTTTCACTAGTTCTGTTTGTGATGTTTAATGACACACTTTCTTATTAGAAGAGTTTGATGCAAAAGATAAAGCAATAGTGAAACTAACCTGTGAAATTTATCTTTGGGAGATTTACACACATGCCACCCACTCCTTTGAACTTACGTATCCAACGCTTAAACCTTGACATTTACATAAGTGCCACTCTGTTCACGCATGGAAAGCTATATCATTGATTTCTTTTTTTGGATATGCTAGATGTGTATACATATAAAGAATTGAACGACATGTATGCAAGTGTGAGCATTGAGATTCTTCACTTTTTTTTATGGAAATCGGAAATTCGTTTATGCTCATTGTATGGAAACCTGAAATCATTATACATTTGATTGTCAAAATATGAAACTTATGCTCAAAATAGTTGTCTTGATGCAATCATTTAAATGAAAGTTAGAAGGTTTTATATTTAGCTATGGAAGAATCATTTCATGTGCAACTGCTATCTAAAGTTCATTTTATTGGGCTCCTGGTGGAACAACAGAACATTTATTGGAAATGCAAATTAGTATCCTGTTTTGGCCTTAAACTTAAGTGGTTAGGAACATAGGTGTGGATCATAATTTGTGCACAAGTCTTCTTCTTGCAATGTGAGTGATATATATGTGAATCTTTCAATAACCTCTTTTGAACCTTTGGTAAGTAAGGATTTACTTTGTTTACATGCTTTAAGCCCCATGCAATTGATATATTCCTGTTTAAAGGTGGACAAAGCTCATGTGCAGGTATTATTGAGCTAAGATGCGTATATTGTTGACTTGTCGGAGCTGATAACTCTTGTAATTGACTATATTCTCATGCGTAGAGTTTTAAATTTACATACATGCCACCTAATTGCTAAATGTTTGGATTGCACATAAAACAAAAAAATGGAGATTTACATACGTGCCGCCTGATTCTTAAATAACTGTATATGAAACATAGGCTTTGATATTTACGTAATTACCATCTAGTTATGACCAAAATTTTAAATGGTTGTTTTCTGTTCGATGTTTGTGTCAATTTGAGAAGATTTAGGAGGGTTTTTATACATCAATTTGGGCATTTTAAGTGCTGATTTTTTTTTATGCTTTCATACATCGATTTGGGCATTTTAAGTGCTGATTTTTGGAGGTTTTTATACAATATTTGGGCCCTTTAAATACTGATTTTTGGAGGGTTTTACGCACCTTTTAGGACTGATTTGATCATTGTTTTGAAAAAGTTTAAACGCCTTTAATTCGATTCAGTTGCGGTTTTGCCCCTTGCTTAGCTGATTTTCTTAGAAGTGAGTCGGTCTCCTTTTCCGTTGATTTGTTTTTGTTATTTTTCCTTCTCAAAAATTAAGTTAAACAAAATAAAAATTTCTGATTTAATTATTTGAAAAACACTTAAAGATATTTGATGATTAGTTGAAAAATACTTAATTGAGGGTAACACACCTTAAATCACTTCAAGCTCATGTTAAATTGTAGACTTCCTATATTTTATAAACACACCCTTTGGTGGTAGTTCATCTACCTAATTTTCAAATAGATGATGAAACTATGCACTTGACTTTAATTCACAAGTCGATTAAAACACTAAACATGAGGATATACAAAGATGTGTTTCATAACTTCCATAATTAAATCAAGTAGTGAAATTTCCTCCATGACTTAACCTACAGTGAAGCCCAATGCTCCGGGATTCCTGATGTCACATAAAATCACATGCTCCTGGTCATTTATACGTGACATCTTATTATGTTTTACTCATTCATTTTTTTATGATTTCAGATTTTCATATACCAAATTTTCTAGTAATTTGTTTAAGTTTCATGCAAATTATTGTACTTTTTATTGCATTATTTATTTTAGTGCACTTGCTAAACTCTTTGGGTAGAGAACAGTATGACACATGTTAGGAGATACATTGGGCCCTTGAGACCCAAAAATAATTATACTTGCAAATACAAAACATAAACTAAACTTGAAGTCGCTACAATTTGGAGCTTGGAATAAGTCTTCGTGGGCAGCACGACGGAGAAGCAGCAGGTGGATGATGACGATCAACAATATATCTTTCCCTGGTTTAAATAACAAGTCATAGGACTTCGAGGTTGCCCATTTAGTACGACATAAATTCTCAACTCATCTTTTAGTATTTGCACAATTATATTATGCAATTTAAGTCCTAGCTCGTTTTAGGTTCCGAAGTTATCGTCCGATACGACATAAACCCTCATTTTTTATAGACTAATGCAAATATAAGTCCTAATAATAAAACAGACATAATGAAATATCAAAAAATATTTTCTCAAAATTGAAGCCAAACAATATGATAGCTCAGGAAGTCATTTAAGTTCTTTTCAGGATCCGTGACAACTCTTACTTTTCTTTCCTTTGATTCTATACTCGTTTTAGGTTCCGAAGTCATCGTCCGATACGACATAAACCCTCATTTCTTCCAGGCTAATGCAAATATAAGTCCTAATAATAAAACAGGCATAATGAAATATCAAAAAATATTTTCTCAAAATTGAAGCCAAACAATATGATAGCTCAAGAAGTCATTGAAGTTCTCTTCAGGATCCGTGACAACTCTTATTTTTCTTTCCTTTGATTCTACAAATAAATGTTCATATTTTGTCCTTTTCCCAATTGACTTTTTTATGTCCAATTTTGGAAATCCTGAACCTTGAATTCATGAAGGTGGATACCTCTGATCATCCTCGAGAGTTCTCTAAGGCGACTTCATTCATTTGCAAGGTAATTAATAATAGGGGTTTACCTCTATAGGAAGCTTTAAGAAATCAGAGAATATAAACCCAATCTAATTTTTATATTAAGTAGGGGAACTTGTCTGTCAAAATAAATGATTTGCAGATCAGATATATGTCATGAATTCATTAGTTTATTTAATCGAGTTTTACTACCAAGTAATGTGTCTATTCTTCGGAATAGGTGCATTTTTTATGGTGTTATGCTCGTTTATTTAAACTATTAAATGAATGAGATCTATCCAATCTCATTTTTAAAAAAATTAAAATATATTATTTAAAAAAATTATATATATATATATATATATATATTCAAAATAG
>NW_018164833.1:565809-571291 GCF_001263595.1 Phalaenopsis equestris | reverse complement strand
TAATGGAGTATATATATATAATTAAATCATTATATTTTTCAAAAGAAGAAAAGAGATAATTTTAACGACTGACAAGTACATTACCAACAAAGGCAAAAGGAGAGACAGAGCTTAACAGGGGTAGTCAAAGGAAGAAATGAGTAATGATAATTTTAACGACTGACAAGTACGTTACCAACAAAGGCAAAAGGAAGACAGGGCTTAACAGGGGTAGTCAAAGGAAGAAATGAGTAATCCCTAGAAGGTAGAGGTAGTTGGGTCACGATAGCACAAACTTATCATCCCACGTCACTTGGACTTTAAGTATACTTCATCGCGAAGGTAGTCAACCCAACACATCCTAAGAACCCCAGCTAGTGATTCCTGAATTGCATCATCCATGGGAACCTAGGCAAACTCTATTATATGACTACTAGGAGGAGTTCCAAGAGGTGAGACTTATAACCATTGAAATGGCATGTATGCCAATAAAAAGAAGATGGGAAGGTTCAACTACAAAATAGGAAATGCTCCCGACAAAGGAACTTACACACCGTTTGTGTCGGAGAACCTTCTAAAGACCTAAACGCATTAGACAACCACCTAAGTAGTTAATTGGGTTGAAGGAGCATGGGTGCTTTTCCTCGGGACATGCAGATGATATAGTTATTTATTTAAGTTCTAAGCATGGAGGCCCTATTAGTATGACTTGGGATATGTCTATGCTAGACAACTCATTTTAAAACTGATTCGAAGGCCATGCAGGAATGTAGAAAGCAGGCTTTGAAAAATCCTGAATCTTCTAATCCTAAATTTTAATTTATCTTGAAACGTTTATTAGGTTTTTTGTAGAAAATTTTATAATTTTAAGGACTTAAAGAGCCAAAATTATAATTTTGTAGCATCCTAGATGCAATAAGAAAGAAACAGTGGAAACAACTCATGCATGTAATCATGCAGAAAATTAGTAAAATAACAGTAAGGATGGTGTCGTTGAGTCAATGACATATCTGAGAAATGAAAAGGGTAGCTTGACTCTGCATATACATGTTTGATCTTAATTTTATACATAAACAAAATTAGAATTAAGGCACGAGACAGGCGCAAACAGCTCTTGGTCCCCGGCATGTGGTCCCTCGAAACTCGTACCCACACACATTCTAATTCTTAGCCTAGCACATCATCTAACAAAGTCTTCTAACACAACATCTAAATTAGTGCAGGGATTTTGTTAAAAGACTGGCATATGTTTTGATGGAATCATCTTCACTGACCCCGTCATAAGGATCTAAGGACTGTAATAGGTACCACTAGATGCGAGTTTTGTAAAAGAACTATGAAAAAGTTAAAAAAAATGTGACCTTACATGGTGTTGGCCAACAGCGAGAGCTAGTATTTCCCATCAAGACATCCTTGCGCACAAATTAGCTATCACGTCTTGACCATCAGAGGGTTACTCAACTAACGATGTAGCCTCGTCAGCAAGATGGTTGGATAATGCACATGCAAATGAGACTAATCCAAGCTAATGTGATTGTCCTAGTGAAGTACGAACGATCGAGAAAGGAGTAAAAATTCGCTACTAGAATATGAAAGCATATACTAATAGTGAATGCACTGTCGAAGCAGAATGATGCATGCAAAACATACAACATAAGTGAGGATGAGTGTGTCATGAAGACAGTGACTGAGAATGTGAGTGTCCAATAGAGGTAAGAACTAGAGGATGGGTGCACTGTGGAGGCACTGGCTCGGAGGGTGGGTGTGTCATGAGGCATTGTCCCGGAGGGTGGGTGTGTAATAGAGGCATTGATCCTTAGGGTGGGTTTTTCGAGGAGACAATGATTCAAAGTGGTGGGTGTGTCGTGGAGACAATGAACCAGAGAGTGGGTGTGTCGTGGAGGCAATGACCCGAAAGTGTGGGTTTGTCATGGAGGCAATGATCCGGAGGGTAGGTCTGTCGTAGAGATAGTGACTCGGATGGTGGGTGTGACGTGGAGGCAGTGGCTCAGAAAGGTGGGTGTGTCGTGGAGACAGTGACCCGAAAAGGGGGGTGCGTTATGGAGGCAGGGATCTGGGGGGGGGGGGCTCGGAAATGTGGGTGTCATTTAGGTAATGACTTGGAGGGGTATGATTCTCGTTACGGGTGAACCACACAATGGGTGAGCTTGATATGCAAGCCCACACCCCCTCCCTGAATAGGACATGTGGATGTCCGAAATGAGTTTGTGTGAACAGTGACTCAAGAAAACTCAACAATGCAAGTCATGATCATGCAGGATGTCATGCAAAAGCAAATGAGTGAGAGGATAGTTGTGTGAGTATGAAAACTGGTGATGTAGGACACTACGATGTGATCTGAAGCACAATTACACAATTATTTGTATTATGAATGATGGTCAAAAACTTGATCCACTTTATATTCAGTGGTTAATGTGCAAAATAAATATGTTATAAATTTGATTAGTGACTTGCACACTAGGGGAACTATGCAAGTATACATATCATTTCAAGTAATATATATCATTCTTTAAAAATCTCGATATCGAACTCATAAGGAATAAGTGAATTTCTATGTCAACTTAGAAATATTTTTACTCAAACTGTAAACATAATTTGTATGAGAATGATATCGACTATTTGAAAAAGGGTATAAACTAAAGTTTGCAAATTTTAATCTAAAGCTAAAAGTAAATACAAGTTTTCTAAAATATAGATGGGTAATGGAGTACGATTATAATAAAAAATATTTTCACTTGCAAAAAAATATAATCAGTGTAAGAATTAAATGTTTAAAGATAAAAATGAGATTTTGTGACAAATAGGAGCATACCTATTCTTTACCATCTTCTGAGTGCATAGAGAACATTGACTAATCTAATGTTAAGTTCTTGATTGATATGGTTGTGTTGAGTAGATTCTAGTCTCTCATATCCAGATTACTCACTGTGCCCTCTATATTAGAAGCAACCAAGCCTCAAGTTCTGAATTAAAGACTAAATTGATAAAGGTTCTACTCTGTCACTCTAGAATTATCAATTTTATGTTCATCAAAATTTATTTTCGTATTTAATTGCACTCCCCTTTGGACTTGGCTCCTCTCAATCCAATGTTGTGTTACTCACTAGTTGAGTGAAATCATAGCTCTCCCGGATCATTATGTTTCACAACGAATTTTAACATCACAAATGACCAGTTTGCAAAGTAATTAAGTACCAGTGAAAATAACATCACAAATTTATGGAATAATAAAAATTCAAAACATTCTAACCCAACACATGATTACTTCTTATTTTCATGAGAAATATAAGAAAATAACTTAGAATTTATGTGGATAAACAAACAAAACATGATATATATATATATATATTAAAAACTAAGTTTACAAAATAAAACTTAAACAAAAATACAAATAATTATATCAAACTCTTTCCAAATAATATTCTGAAGTTCCTTGACTAATCTTGACTCCAAAAAACTCACACAAGACTCAACAAACACTTACAATCACAAAGTCTCACCACACTCTCACTATGGTGGCCGCCAACTCCAATGGTGGTCTAACCTACCCAAAGAACAACTCCTCTTCCATGTGGAAATCTTTCATATTAATAAAGTTCTGAAAATCACCAAGGGTTACTTCAGGCACTTTTTGAAATTCGTCCAAATTCAATGAATAAAAGTTAAATTGTTATTGATGCCTAGGTGTCAGCCTTCTAGAACATCCTGACACCGAGGCGCCCGATACTGATGTCCATACGCCAGGTCAATTTTCATTATTTAGCTCTATTTTTGCTCTTATTGCTATTAAACTCCATTTCTTGTACCTAAAATAATAATAAAAAAAACTTAAAACACCTTGCATTAAAGCTCAATCTTGCTATTAAACTCCATTTCTTGTACTTAAAATAAAAAAAAAACTTAAAACACCTTGCATTAAAGCTCAATATCCCTAAAAATGACCTTGAAATGCATATATAAAAATTTGTACTTTTAAGGCGGGTCTTGATGCGAAGATGTCATGGAGCAATTCTGTCGAGTGATATGTCTGTGGGGAGCATGAGCGCCTGTCAAGAGCATATGAGGGCATATGCTCATAAGTAAATGATAAGACACGAGTTCATGGAGCAAGTCTGTCGAGCGATATGCTTATGGGAGGAATGAGCACCTGTCAAGAGCATATGAGGGCATATGCTCATAAGTACATGAGCTGCGAGTGTGAATGTGTTAATGCAGGCATTATGAACCAAACATGCAATGATGTAACATTCAACATAAACGGTCGGTCGAACTGACCGAGCCGATCGGGCCGATAAAATGAGCCAATGGATAAAATCAATCAAATTAATTGGGTTGGTGGTAATCGATCATTCTAGTCGATAAAAATGGTCGATCGGGCTGGCGGGGGTGGCCGATCGACGTGGAAGGATCGGTCAAACCGATCAAACTGATGGCATTTGATTCGTTAAGCCAATGAAAAGGGTCAATCGAATTGATCGGGTTGAAGGTGTCTGATCATTTGAGTTGACGAGGGGGTCAATCAGGCTGATGTGGATGGTAGGTCGACGGGGAAGGGTGGTCGGTCGAATCGAACGGACTAGTGGCAGTTGATTAGTCGAGCTGATGAAAAGAAAGCATGCAAAAGTGATATTTTGACGCAATTTAAAAAGAACATGCAATGCACTCGACCCAATTATAAACTCAAGCATGAAATAGAGGTCAAATCGTGCTTGACAACAAAGCAAGCTCTTCCTAAATACCTCATGAATTTTCCTAGGGGAAAGTAGCGGGGAGTGTTACTACAAAGTGATGCAGCCTCCTTTGTTTGCCCGACATGAAGAAATTTCATGGTGAAAAGTCTTCACAACATAGGGGACTTAAAATTCATCAAACTTTTCATTTAATATGCTCAAATTGATGGATTTTGCTCCCCTCCGTCGTGGGAGCAAAATTGCTAGCACAAGATAGTTGCAACGCCCTAGACATTGGAATTTTGTGCTATAAATGAAAATGGATAGGTTATTATTGTGGATACACAGGGAATCGCAAAGGTTGTCTAATTTCATGGGGTTTCCTCTAGGAAATAAATGCCTAATCAATAGGCGTGTGACAGTACCAACTAGTGGCGACCGGCCAACATGCCTAGTGTGGGTGACCGAACCCACAATGACATCATAAATTTGATCAATCAAAAGGCGTATGGTCGGGCCGACCGGTATCGTTTGACCAATCGACTTGCCCAATGACTACCGATTGATTGAGTCGAATGAAAACAGGAGGTCGGTTAAACCTTATGTGTGCGATCAAAACCCACAACACCTAACAAAATTCTACTCTTGGAGCTGGCTAAGGAAAAAAAAAATGCAAAGGTTGAAGAGGTTATACAGTCGTTGTGGTTGATCTAAGTTCAACAGTGTTCGGAAAGAAGTTTTCCTATTAGTATGAAAGAATGACAACCTCCTCGGATTTCTCCTTCCTCAAAGAAGTGAGGCAATGATACACC
>NW_018164833.1:562085-565709 GCF_001263595.1 Phalaenopsis equestris | reverse complement strand
AGGCAGTGGCTCAGAAAGGTGGGTGTGTCGTGGAGACAGTGACCCGAAAAGGTGGGTGCGTTATGGAGGCAGTGATCTGAGGGTGGGTGTATCGTGGAAATATTGACTCGGAAATGTGGGTGTCATTTAGGTAATGACTTGGAGGGGTATGATTCTCGTTACGGGTGAACCACACAATGGGTGAGCTTGATATGCAAGCCCACACCCCCTCCCTGAATAGGACATGTGGATGTCCGAAATGAGTTTGTGTGAACAGTGACTCAAGAAAACTCAACAATGCAAGTCATGATCATGCAGGATGTCATACAAAAGCAAATGAGTGAGAGGATAGTTGTGTGAGTGTGAAAACTGGTGATGTAGGACACTACGATGTGATCTGAAGCACAATTACACAATTATTTGTGTTATGAAAGATGGTCAAAAACTTGATCCACTTTATATTCAGTGGTTAATGTGCAAAATAAATATGTTATAAATTTGATTAGTGACTTACACACTAGGGGAACTATGCAAGTATACATATCATTTCAAGTAATATAGATCCTTCTTTAAAAATCTCGATATCGAACTCATAAGGAATAAGTGAATTTCTATGTCAACTTAGAAATATTTTTACTCAAACTGTAAACATAATTTGTATGAGAATGATGTCGACTATTTGAAAAAGGGTATAAACTAAAGTTTGCAAATTTTAATCTAAAGCTAAAAGTAAATACAAGTTTTCTAAAATATAGATGGGTAATGGAGTACGATTATAATAAAAAATATTTTCACTTGCAAAAAAATATAATCAGTGTAAGAATTAAATGTTTAAAGATAAAAATGAGATTTTGTGACAAATAGGAGCATACCTATTCTTTACCATCTTCTGAGTGCATAGAGAACATTGACTAATCTAATGTTAAGTTCTTGATTGATATGGTTGTGTTGAGTAGATTCTAGTCTCTCATATCCAGATTACTCACTGTGCCCTCTATATTAGGAGCAACCAAGCCTCAAGTTCTGAATTAAAGACTAAATTGATAAAGGTTCTACTCTGTCACTCTAGAATTATCAATTTTATGTTCATCAAAATTTATTTTCGTATTTAATTGCACTCCCCTTTGGACTTGGCTCCTCTCAATCCAATGTTGTGTTACTCACTAGTTGAGTGAAATCATAGCTCTCCCGGATCATTATGTTTCACAACGAATTTTAACATCACAAATGACCAGTTTGCAAAGTAATTAAGTACCAGTGAAAATAACATCACAAATTTATGGAATAATAAAAATTCAAAACATTCTAACCCAACACATGATTACTTCTTATTTTCATGAGAAATATAAGAAAATAACTTAGAATTTATGTGGATAAACAAACAAAACATGATATATATATATATATATTAAAAACTAAGTTTACAAAATAAAACTTAAACAAAAATACAAATAATTATATCAAACTCTTTCCAAATAATATTCTGAAGTTCCTTAACTAATCTTGACTCCAAAAAACTCACACAAGACTCAACAAACACTTACAATCACAAAGTCTCACCACACTCTCACTATGGTGGCCGCCAACTCCAATGGTGGTCTAACCTACCCAAAGAACAACTCCTCTTCCATGTGGAAATCTTTCATATTAATAAAGTTCTGAAAATCACCAAGGGTCACTTCAGGCACTTTTCGAAATTCGTCCAAATTCAATGAATAAAAGTTAAATTGTTATTGATGCCTAGGTGTCAGCCTTCTAGAACATCCTGACACCGAGGCGCCCGATACTGATGTCCATACGCCAGGTCAATTTTCATTATTTAGCTCTATTTTTGCTCTTCTTGCTATTAAACTCCATTTCTTGTACTTAAAATAAAAAAAAAACTTAAAACACCTTGCATTAAAGCTCAATATCCCTAAAAATGACCTTGAAATGCATATATAAAAATTTGTACTTTTAAGGCGGGTCTTGATGCGAAGATGTCATGGAGCAATTCTGTCGAGTGATATGTCTGTGGGGAGCATGAGCGCCTGTCAAGAGCATATGAGGGCATATGCTCATAAGTATTCGTTAAGCCAATGAAAAGGGTCAATCGAATTGATCGGGTTGAAGGTGTCTGATCATTTGAGTTGACGAGGGGGTCAATCGGGCTGATGTGGATGGTAGGTCGACGGGGAAGGGTGGTCGGTCGAATCGAACGGACTGGGGGCAGTTGATCAGTCAAGCTGATGAAAAGAAAGCATGCAAAAGTGATATTTTGACGCAATTTAAAAAGAACATGCAATGCACTCGACCCAATTATAAACTCAAGCATGAAATAGAGGTCAAATCGTGCTTGACAACAAAGCAAGCTCTTCCTAAATACCTCATGAATTTTCCTAGGGGAAAGTAGCGGGGAGTGTTACTACAAAGTGATGCAGCCTCCTTCGTTTGCCCGACATGAAGAAATTTCATGGTGAAAAGTCTTCACAACATAGGGGACTTAAAATTCATCAAACTTTTCATTTAATATGCTCAAATTGATGGATTTTGCTCCCCTCCGTCGTGGGAGCAAAATTGCTAGCACAAGATAGTTGCAACGCCCTAGACATTGGAATTTTGTGCTATAAATGAAAATGGATAGGTTATTATCGTGGATACATAGGGAATCGCAAAGGTTGTCTAATTTCATGGGGTTTCCTCTAGGAAATAAATGCCTAATCAATAGGCGTGTGACAGTACCAACTAGTGGCGACTGACCAACATGCCTAGTGTGGGTGACCGAACCCACAAAGACATCATAAATTTGATCAATCAAAAGGCGTATGGTCGGGCCGACCGGTATCGTTTGACCAATCGACTTGCCCAATGACTACCGATTGATTGAGTCGAATGAAAATAGGAGGTCGGTTAAACCTTATATGAGCGATCAAAACCCACAACACCTAACAAAATTCTACTCTTGGAGCTGGCTAAGAAAAAAAAAATGCAAAGGTTGAAGAGGTTATACAGTCGTTGTGGTTGATCTAAGTTCAACAGTGTTCGGAAAGAAGTTTTCCTATTAGTATGAAAGAATGACAACCTCCTCGGATTTCTCCTTCCTCAAAGAAGTGAGGCAATGATACACCAAAAATATATGCATTTTTAGAACCACATACTATACTCATTTTTGGTGATATTGCACTTTAATGGAGGGTGTGTTGATGTTTTCTTACAGGTTGTTGATTTTTAGGGCTTAAAGCAAAAATGAAGCAAAAATGATGAAATTTAGAGTCTAAATGACATTTTTTAAGAAATGCTCAGCGCCGATGGCGCAAAACAATTTAACGCTGAAGATTTTTACTCAGCGCCGACGGCGCCAAAGGTGGTGCAGACACCGTTTCTAAAAGGTTCGACGTAATTGGACAACTTTTTCAAGAGTTTTTTAAGGCACCTCTTAGAGAACCGACCTTGGGCTCTATTTAGGGCCGAATTTCATCAGGAAATGAGCTCCTCTACGTTTTTCACTCCTCTACGTTCATTTTTCGCTCCACATCATTCCATTCCACTACCATATTGGAGTCAATTAGTGATTTTGATTTCATAGTTTAGAGTTTTTGAGGTGAGATTTAGTGTGAAACTTTTTGTAAAAGTGTTGGAGAAGGAGAAAAGTGAGAGAATTTTTCT
>NW_018164833.1:554020-562046 GCF_001263595.1 Phalaenopsis equestris | reverse complement strand
AATAATTTTACACTGTTACGGGAAAGACAACAAAGGATTTGCTTTGAGAAATAGTTCAAGATAAGTTTGTTTATTTATTTACTATTGTATGAACTTTCTTTTATATATGAAATTTGTGTTTTGTCGTATCTTTCTCATGAAGTCTGAGTAGTTCCCTCTATCTTTCCCTCTATTATGAGATATGGTAAAATGAAGAGATAAAATGAATGTGTCATAATTAAAATATAAAATAAATTGTGATGATTTTTCAACTTCGAACTTAATTTAATTTTAAGTCTGACCAATTGATTTGTTAAAATATGTTGTGAAACATATGATCCGAGAAATGGAGTACGAGTTCTATAACTGAGTGAGGATCACATTTGATTTCATGAAGAAGAAATTCGTCATGAAATTAAGTGCAAACAAATAGAGAAATATTCTTTGTTGGGTGTAAAATTGGAGAATCTTTAGGGAGACATACTAAAATCCCCAATTTGATCTTAGTGTTTAAAAACTAAAGCGAGAGTTAGCATTCAGGTGAAGGGAAGTGGGAGTTCTGGAGTGAGAGCCAGTATCCTCTTAGCCTAACCACAGATTTAGATACTAAATCTAAGATTAGCCAATGATTTTTTATACACTGTATCAGGTTAGAGAATTAATTTATCTCATATTTTGCACATTTCTTTTTGACACAATACATATTACAAACATTTATCTCATCTCATTTCACCAGAATTTCATTGTAGTGGAAATGATGTTTTTTGACATAAGAAATCTTCATTACTTAAACATAGTTCTTAAATTAGTATTTAATATTTAAAAGTTGCATTTTCATTTTTGCTAATAGTTAAGTAATTTAGTTTGGTTAATATCTCAACATTCGAAATTAGTGACAGTGATTTTGTTTGATTTTCTGTAATTTCCTGTTAAAATTTATCATTGTTAACTTACACCTTCCCCGTGGGATCGATATTTGGAGCTTAATCAAAAAGTTCATTATTACTTGATAACGATACGTATACTTGCGTAAAATCTCATTATTAAATGTCTATAATTATAAATATATTTTATACAACTTATTTTTCATATAAGGATCAAGTTTTTGGCGCTGTAGTGGTGTCAACTTCATAATTTCTCACATATAAAAATTTGGAATCAAGAAACTTTCCTTGTCACCTCACAGGAATGTCACCAGAGACAAAGAAGACGACTGAATTTATTCTCTCAAGTGATGAAGAAGCTCTCCTCACTAGAGAGAATGAAGGAGATGTTGAAGTTGACCTTTCACCAAGCAGAGAGGAAGCTCTCCTCATCTTCTATCCAGAATGTCGCCGAAGATGACCAGTAAAGTGGAAGAAGAGATCAAGAAAATATAAGAAAAGAGCTTGCATTCGCTTCTTCTTGAATAAGAAGATGGAATCCCACAAGAAATCTCCTTGGAAACTCTTGAATCTCCCCCTTACTCCAACCGCGCTCTCTAACAGCAATGGTGGCCCATTCCTACAAAATGAGCTTTCGCCCCTTGGGTAAACAACCATAGGAGGAAGATCCAATGTTTCTAAGCCTCTTTTTCAATTTGGAATGAGCCCAAAATATCCCCTACCATATTTTGTTTAAGAAACAGGCAAAAGAAGATGGCCACCGGTCATGACTGTCTTGCTGACGGAAATCTAGAGAGCAGAGGGCCAAAATTTGCAAACTAATCCTTGCGGCATGGCCACATCGGGCTGGAGCATGGTCATACCGATGTTCAAGGTGTCGTGGGGTGGGGGTCTGAGTGGCCATGCCCGAGGTCGGATGCAATTAGGTCAGGCGCTTTGTCTTGCAGCATAACTACACCCCCAAGGCAGGCATTGTCATGCTGCCTATAAAGCTTTTTGGACTACATTAGTTAGTCTTGGTGTGGCCACACACGGTTTAGGAGTAGTCATGCCACGGGTTAGGCATAACTAAGCTTAAATTAAACATGGTCACGCTAGACCCTAAAAAATTTGAGCTTCTAGAAAAGCGCAAAGGATGTTTGAGCCTCATGGACTCTGGAAGATCGAATGTGAGTATGTCATAATCCTTGGACCTTCGTAGGGATCGCAAATGCATTTCAAAAGAGTTCGAAGGCCAAAACATCTACATATCATCGAGCAGAGCGATTCTAGCATGAAATCCATCTATCCAGGCCTTATACTTAAGGTTCAAACATTATGTGTGGTACTTTAATCGACGGTCTATGCCACCATAATATCTATATCAGTAGGATACAACCTTGAGTCACTAGAATGAACCTCAAACTGAAGGGTATCAAACGTAATTCCTTCTTGGCCATAATTGACTCGAGGCACAACTATGACGGTGTAGACCTTAATTACAATGTCGTGCACTCAACGAGAGTGCCCCCATGTATACCACATAAAAAATGGATGTCAATAGAGGACCCTCAATAAGCATGATGTGCTGCTAAGGTGTAGTGCACTTATTGACAACATATCATTTTTGATTAAGTGAAAGGCTAGATAGATCATCAGTTTGACCTGGTCATTTAAATTGGTTCGAAGAATTGGCTAAAAAGTCGGAGCAGGCTCGTCAGGTGTGGTGCCCCGCTTCCAAATATATCAGCTCAACTGATAGGGGAAAGAACCCAAATGCGTCAGGTGGGTTAACTCTGGGAAGGAATGCACACATGACTCCCAACTATACCCAAAAGGCAGGTTCAGAGGCCGCAGAGGTATGATCCAAAAATGAGTTCAAAAGCTTCATGGACATGACTCAAAAGATGGGTTTAGAGGCTATGGAGGAATAACCCAAAGAGTAGGTTTAGAAGTCATGGGTGTATGACCCAAAAATGAGTTTAGAGACCACAGGGGCATGACTGAAAAGTGGGTTTAGGCCACAGGGGCATGACCCGAAAATGAGTTTAGTGGCCACAATGACATAACTCAAAAGATGGGTTCAAAGGCCACGGGGGCATGAACTGGGAGGCAATAAATCCTAAAATACATTCTACAATAAGGAGAAATGCTAAGGGACTTACATTCATCCTTAAGGGGTACACAAGGTGGGAAAACCATATTATCTCAAATTATCTGTGTCGTATGCTATGCTTTCTCGTAAGGAACCAACTGAGTTTTATCGGTGGTCTCCATCGAGAAGATCATCCATAGTCCGGTCAGTTGGTCTTTTGAGCCTGATACATCTTAACTTCGATCGTAATTGACCAGGGAATTTGGAGGTTTTATCAATAGAGATGGGTGAATCATTTCGTGCGATCAAGTCATCTATCATGCAGGTAAAGAGGGAATGTCGGGTGACTTACATCCAATTTATATGTTGCAAGAGGTGATCGTATCGATAAGGAAAACATTATGATTTACATTTGATTCCTGATAACTGGTCAAGGTATATAAGACAGTTGGATTATCTCTTGTAAGCCGTATCATCTACTATGCTTCCTCATAAGAGACCAACCAAGAGCTAATTGTGGTCCTCGTCAAAGAAAGCACCCATATTCTGTCACGTGGCCTTTGAAGCCTGATATATTCTGACTTGAACTGTAGTTGGCCAATGTCTGAATAGTATGATCAACTGAGACGGCAGAATCATCTCGTGTGATCAAGTTGTCTATCATGCTCTCATAAAGGAACCGATCGAGTTGTTTGGCTTGAGAGACATCGAAGTCAAGTGACTAGGAAGCCAAGAAAAAGCATCCTGAGACAAGATGCTCTCGTGAAAGAACCAGTTGAAGAGTCATATGGTTCGAGGAGCATCAAAGTTGAATGGCTATAAAGCCGTAGCCGACATGAAATGAGGTGATTTCGTGAAAGAACTGGCTAAAGAGTCATTTGGTTTGAGAAGCACCGCAATCGAGTGCCTATGGAGCAGAAGTCCACATGGAATGAGTTGTCCTTATGAAAGAACCTACTTGAGAGTTGTGTGGTTCGAGGAGCATTGAAGTTGAATGGCTTATGAAGCTATAGTTGGCATAAAATGATATTTCTTCATGAAGGAACTTGTATAGCTTGTGGAACATCATGTGCTAGATGAACCGAAGGAACAGGCTGACAAGTTGTATAGCTTGTGGAACATCATGTGCTAGATGAACTGAGCAGTCTAGCAATCTAAGAAGCGTTGGTGAGAAGCAAGCAAGGCAATTTTCACCGTATACCATATCATAATATTATTTGACATTAAGATATCACAACTAAACCCAGATTGGCTAGATATCAAAAGCACTATAACCAATAGAACACGTCTCTAGACGAGGTGTTGAGAATCAACCAAATCGAAGGGGGTCCAACGAACAAAGCAATCCAACCTCACAACACTTTTGCAAGTTTTAGCAAAGCAACCTTTGTTGGAGATTTCCTCTACACGCATAAGAATACCCAACTTAAGTACGGATGAACCAGACAAGAAAGTAGCTGAAATTATGTGGAGATCAGATCATGAATGATACAATTACTTTACCTTCTTACATCTTATGTGATCTGCTTTGACATGCCTCTGTTGATAGTAGGTTTTAGCTGTTGAATTCAATGGCTTTATGTTGGCCTTCTAAAAGAGAAGCATAAAACTAAATTAAGTGTTGTCGAGAAGAGAATGATTAGGTGGATGAGTGGCTTGTCTCTAAATGCGAAATGAATATATCCATGATAGGGTTGGTGTAACTCTTCACTAACAGACAAAATTAAAGACTCATTTTTGATGATTTAGTCACATTAAATGCCTATCATCTAATAATCATAAAAAAGTAGATGTTTTAGATTCAATTTATGTTAAAACAGACAAAATTAAAGACTCATTTTTGATGATGTAGTCACATTAAATGTTTATCATCTAATAATCTTAAAAAAGTAGATGTTTTAGATTCAATTTATGTTAAGAAAAGAAAGACTCTCATATTGTATAAAAAATGATATTAATTTATTAGAATCAATTAAAATATAACACTAAATAGGGCATAATAAAGGAAAATGATTCGTGTAGCAGACCACACTTAACGGGATAAAGGCTTTGTTGTTGTCTGCTTGCATCCAAATTTGTTATTGTACAACACAGGTTGGAGAAGGCCAAGGCACAGGATGGAACAACTTAGTTTCTTGAACATGTGACTGATTTCTTGAACATGTGACTGATTTTCCAATAATTTTACACTGTTACATCCATCTGTGGCAGAAAATCTACCCCATGTATTTTTCAAGTTTGTTAATTGCTCAAGAACATTGAATTAATTTTGTAGCTGAGCACAGACCGTCACTAAATGAGATTTAAGCGGTATAAACCTAAGTTGAAACAATAGTTTCAAGTGCTAAAGGTACCGGTGGCTAGATTTCTTCAATCTGGAAATTGTATCACTCGAAACTAAGGCTATCAAGACGATTTGTGGTTTGCAAATAATCCATGTTCGGCTAGTTAATAAACTTATGTTTAAACCGTTTATTAAGTTAACGAACCAAACAAGAACAATTCTTTTGCATTCTATATATGAATGAACAGAATATAATCACAGATTTGTTTGTTCAAGTTCAATTCCTGTTAACTCAAAACAATTAAATTATATGAATGTATATAATTGCATTCTATATATGAATGAACAGAATATAAACACAGATTTGTTTGTTCAAGTTCAATTCCTGTTAACTCAAAACAATTAAATTATATGAATGTATATAATTGGTTGGTTAAAAAAAAAATTGCATATTTTATAATCAACTAAATTATTAATTAAAAACAAAAAATAAATTAAATAAAATTATATTAAATAATATTTTAATATAAATAATAACATTTAAAACTAGCCTCAACCCTTAACATAATAAGATTGAGTGATTAGTGTTGTCAAAAACAACTTTGTTGGCAATGCTAGTTAAGCAAAAAGGGTGAATAAGAAGACAATTTATTTGATCAAAATATGAATCAACAGAACACAAACACTATTTTTTTGCTCGAAATATACCAACTTGCAACCATTTTACAAAACTTGAAACTTCGAGCTTAGGTTGAAACAAGTATATCCAGCTTCAAAAGTCCCATCTAAGCAACCATCTTCAGGACCTGCTAGAAGAGAACTTTTGGCAAGCTCTAAAAAATCTTCAGAAGCAGCAAATACATGGCATCATTAAGAACACGGTAGCCTCAAATTTCAACACTAAATTACCAGTAAAATACACTTACAAACTTGAAATAAACTAAAATGAGAAAATATGTTAATATTGCACCAAATAAAAATCAAATCACAACAATGTTTAATGGCATGTCAGGCGATTAATCAGGTGTTCCATTCGTTAGATATTTGCAGAACATCACAAAGTAGAAATAAGTGAGTTACTAAGATTCAAAAAAATTTCTACTCACAACGTTCTATTCATGCAATTCTACATGCAAATTCATGGGAGAGCAATATAATCAAAAGCACAGTAATAAGCCAAATTACATGCCAAATCTATGGCAGCAATGTAAACCGGCCAATTCCTGCATTGCCTCCGCAGAATTCTCCAATGTGACGAATGACTCCCTCATCAGTCAGCCAAAAGGGATCAGAACAAAAGCACGACTACAAAAGTATGTAAATCCAATTGCAGGTAAACCCAGGAGCTCGAGATCGATGAAGGAAAAGATCATCTCAGTGCAGGCCTGGGGTTGGGAATAATGCTGGATGGCATGGTAGATGAGCCATCACAAATTTCACCTTTTTCCAAGCGCAGCGAAGGGAAAAATTAATAAGTAGTAAGAAATATTTTTGATATTATAATAACACATCAATAACAAATCAATAACACATCACTAACAATCACTAACACATGAATAACACAAAATCCATCCCTTACACAGCCCAAATCAACCGACATACATACATGCATGCATACATATTTCATTGAAAATCAACCGACATGGAACAAAAAACCATACCTTACACAGCCCAAATCAAATTTACGCAGCGCTGCGTACATCAGAGGTTATTCAGGCGGTACAATGGGGTTATATCTGGGTTATACCCCCTTGTAGAGTACCCCTAGAATAACCTCTGATGTACGCAGCGCTGCGTAACGCAAATATTTCACACCTTACACAGCCCAAATCAAATTATTATATGTAAATCTTAACAACAAAAAAATGATGATTTGTGAGCATATCTAAATGAAAACTTTGATGAAGTTTTATTATATTCATGTAAATCTCTTAAATCAATAATAACATCAGACTGATACCTTATCCTAATACAGCTCAATTTTATTTCAATGCATTAATCAACTCGTTCTGTCAATAATTTCCAGAAAAAATCTTCAAACTCCAAGCCAAAAAAAGCAAAAACAGAAAAACTGAAGTAGAAATAGAAAGGGATCTGAGCTCAGTGGAAGGAGAAGTCGTATTAATTTGGTGGAAAGAGCTCACGGCGAATAAAATCGCCACTGCACACACCGGTTTCCAAACCTCATCATAGCCATTTCAAATCATCAATAAGAACAAAAAGTATGCAGAATTACAAGAAAATCAAGCGAAAGAGAGAGAAAAAGAGGTTTCAGAATGTGTAACGACGATTAAATGCGATGAAAGACTCAGCGCCACACATAAATCCCCTAGATCTTAGGATCAATCGTCATTATCCCGTATAACTCTTATGAAAACGGTAAAGAGAAAGAAAGGCGGAGGAAGAAGAGAGAGAGAGAGAGACTGGGTTTGGGTAATGGTGGACGCGTTAGGGTTTTAAAGGTACGGGAGGAAAAGAATTGCAAGAAGGCTTTCATTATATACACTCACTGGGTGATCCTGGTCGCCCATATGTTTAAGATCCGTTGCTCCTTAGCAAACCCTAAAGATAACTCTTATGAAAAAAGTAAAATGAAAGAAAGGCGGAGGAAGAAGAGAGAGAGAGAGACTGTGTATTGGTAATGGTGGAGGCGTTAGGGTTTTGAAGGTAAGAGAGGAAAAGAATTGCAAGAAGGCTTTCATTATATACACTCACTGGGTGATCCTGGTCGCCCATATGTTTAAGATCCGTTGCTCCTTAGCAAACCCTAAACCCTCTATATATATATATATATATATATATATA